>NC_064648.1:202637915-202942915 GCF_023864345.2 Schistocerca serialis cubense | reverse complement strand
ACATAGGTATGTCTTGAGCCACTCATTGGATATACCTCTAATTCCTAACTGGTCAAGCTTCTGTAGTAGGGCACTATGGTCAATGACGTCAAAAGCTTTAGATAAATCAAGACATATGCCTGTCACAAACTCACCTGCATCCAGTTTAGTATAGATTTCATTAAGAAATTCAAATATTGCACTTTCAGTTGAATAGCCTTTCCTGAAACCATGCTGTGAAGGAGAGAGAATCTTATTTTTCTTTAGGAAATCAGACAATCTCTTATAAAAAACTTTTTCTAAAATTTTAGAAAATACAGGCAGTAGGGCTATTGGTCTATAATTTGAAACACATTCTGGATTTCCTTTTTTGAACAGTGGTTTCAGCTTTGCTGTTTTTAAGCATGAAGGGAAGGTTCCTGATGCCAGTGAGCTGTTGCACAAATGTGTCAAGGGTTCAGCTAAGGCAAGACAGCATTTTTTAATAATTGCATCTGGTATTCCATCAATTCCACATGAGTAGCCTGTTTTCAAGGTTTTTATAAGTGATAAAATTTCTTCAGAATTTGTGGGTGAAAGGAACAAAGATGTAGACACATTTCTTACACTATTTAGATTTGCTTTGGTTGTTGCTCTGCATATTCTATTCCATGATGTAGGTGAGAGGAAAATAGGGCATGAAATGCAGTCTTTAGGAAAACAGTGTCTTTGAAGAACTTGCTAATTATATTAATTGTAAATATAATCTTAGACAACTTACATGCTAGAGTGTCAACATGTGTGTTCCAATTTAGATTGCTTTGAATTGTTAAATCAAAGAATTTTACACTAAAGAATTTTTTTACTAATTCATTGCCTATGTATATTTTACTTTCATTATTAAAACTACTGTTGTTAATCTCCATGAGTCATGCTTTGCTACTGCTTACATTTAAGTGGTTTTCATTGAAGTACTGTGCAATATCATTTGTCTCGTTATTACACTGGGTCTCTAGTTCATTAAATGATTTCTTTTTACACACAATGGATGTATCATCTGCATACAGAACAATTTTGGAATTCTGAGAGCAATATCTTATGTCATTTACATAAATTAAAAACAAATGAGGACCCAATACTGAGGCCTCTGAACACCACTTTCAGCTTTAAGTAGTACAAACTGTTTTTGGTTACTCATGTAAGATTTTATTAGGTCATGAGTAGTGCCTCTGATTCCAATATTCCACACTTTTCTAACAGGATTGTGGCAGTCACACAGTTGAAAGCTTTCTCCAGGCAGAGGTGTACACCTGCAACATGTTACTTGTTCTCGGTGCCACTTGTTATCTCTTCAGTTAATTGAGCAGGTACTCTGCTGGTTGATTTACATATTAAGAAACCATTTTTATTTTCAAACATTGGGTAGTGCAATGGGAGAGAGCTTATAATTCTGGTGTATATGACTTTTTCAACTATTCTGGAAAAGACTGGAAGTGTTGTGGTGGGTATGTAGTTCTGAATTTTGAGTATGTCCCCGTTTTTAAAGATTGGTGTTACATGAGCTATTTCTGGTCTGTCTGGGAAGGTGCCTGATTCTATTACATTATTTACTGCTACAGACAGAGGTACAGACACACTTTGTCTGCACACATTTAATACATTAATACTGAGGCCACAATGCCTGTGAAACGGGAAGATTTTAGAGAGCTAACGATGTTAATTATTTCTTTGCAGTTCATGGGGGTTAAATGTATGTTATGCTGAGAAGGACTGCCTTTAAAATTATACTGCATGTTATTATGTTTGTCATTGATAGCTTCCCCCACTGAAGAAGTATATCCATTGAATATGTTAGCAATTTCAAGTTCATCTTTTGCTACCATCCCATTGTGGTCAATATTAAAGTCTATGCAGCTTTTGCCCTGCCTGTTATAAAATAGTTACTCGCTCCCAAGACACCAGTAGTAACACTGTGTGAAGCCTGAAGCTTGTTTGCAACATAGCTGCTCCTGGTCTGTATCAATAAATCTTTATAGTATTATATATAAAAACAAAGATGAGGTGACTTATCGAACAAAAGCGCTGGCAGGTCGATAGACACACAAACAAACACAAACATACACACAAAATTCAAGCTTTCGCAACAAACTGTTGCCTCATCAGGAAAGAGGGAAGGAGAGGGGAAGACGAAAGGAAGTGGGTTTTAAGGGAGAGGGTAAGGAGTCATTCCAATCCCGGGAGCGGAAAGACTTACCTTAGGGGGAAAAAAGGACAGGTATACACTCGCACACACGCACATATCCATCCACACATACAGACACAAGCAGACATATTTTTATAGTATTCTTGATAAGTTTTGAAAACCTCCTTTAGCTTGAAAGATAGTCTGTTATTCAACATTGCACTATGGAATAATTCTAATTTTTCCCTTGCTTCAAAGACATCATTATTTATCCAGATACTTCTATTTATATTTTTAGTTTGTTCAACTTTCTTAGCGGCAAGGGGGCATGTGGCATCAAAACAATTGTAGAAGTCAGAAGCAAAGCTATCATAGGGAAACCTATTGCTCTAAAAATCATGACGTGTGTACTAACATGTGGTTCAGTCTATTGATGTTATCATTATACATAGTTCTTTTTCTTGCATATAGTTCCGTTTTAGTGGCAAAGGGCATCTCATTTGCCCCCAATTGGAGCTGTACTGCATTTTGACCAGAGATGACTAGTTTTAGAACAGCTGCTCTGTAGGTAAGATGGGTTACATTTATTATTATATTATCCAGACATATTTTGTTGTTGCTAATCTCTCTAGTTGGCTCATGGGTAACTCGTATCAAACTGAATCTATCGTGTAGGAGGTGTAGCTTTTTGGCGTTGGCATTATCTGTTACCAAGTCTGTATTTATATCCCCTTTTATTATAGTATTTATACCGCCATTTAATACAAAAAATGTACTGTCTATATATATCAGCAAGTCAGAAAGGTTTTTGAAAAATATATCCATACATGCCCCAGGTGGCCTATAGACACCGACAGTTGCTGTATTTTCTCTGCCACTCCATTTTAGATCTATTGCAGCAAATTCTGTGATTCCTTTTGCACATAATGTACAGGGTGACACAGAAAAATGGGCACATTTCCACATTCCAATAAAACAAGAAGTGATGAAGGAAAGAAATCGCATTCATAGTAATTGAAACCTCACAACTTTGCCATTTACGAAACACTGATCGCATTTATCATTTCTTTTTTTTTTTATTATATCCTTTAGATGGCATCATTCTGTATGAAAACATTCGTGAAATCTGCCATTGAGATTACTCATTGACCACTGCAATATCACAGCTGGGATGCTGTGAATTGCATCCCGAATACTCTGTTTTAACTCATCCAGGGTTCTTAATCGAGTCGTGCAGACTTTACTCTTGAGGTAGCGTCACAAGAAAAAAATCACAAAAGGGTAAATCTGGCCATCTAGGTGGCCAGGGAATGTTACCAAATTGTGAGATCACACAGTTGTCAAACAATTCTCGCACATATGCCATTGATTGGGGTGCAGTGTGTGATGTCGCTCCGTCCTGTCAAAATCAGGCTTCTTGAACATTTGGAAAGTAGTTCAGTGCTGGTATAAGGAAAGTTTGTGATATTCCACGTAATGGTAATGAAATCAGGGGCCAGATAAACCACCAAAACATGCATTATTGACTGTTGACATTCCCTGTTGGCTTCCTGAGGTGGAACATCATCATCCATGGAGTCACTACCATTGACAATGTTACTCATTTCAGATAATTCTAGACGAGTAAGATTTACACCAAACTTTTTACTTGTCTTCTTTTCTCACGCAGTTTGCTCCAGTTCTTCAGGTCTAGGGTTCTGATACTTGACACTGACATTTTCACATTTTAGGTTCTCATGGTTCCAGTTTATGTGAATAATTTTGAAAAATGACTGCACAGAATTTTGTTTCTTTTTGGAATTTATTTGTTTCCCAATTTACTATATCACACTGTCTTTTGAATTTTAACATTAACAAAGCTGAAATTAAGTTGTTGCTCTAAAATACAGAAACACGTCTGATCACATTAGAGGCATGCCCACTACTACCTCCTCACTCTGCAGTAATAACAATATTCCAAATGATTTATAAATTTTCTTGACGAATGAATTTCTATAAATTTATATATATGAATCCAGAAGTAAACGTAATAAACAGTACCAAATTGCATAATTAACAATAGAAATTTTAACTGTGCCAAATATTTCACAATTTCAAATGTTTCTAAAAAAATAATTTTAACTCTAAACAAAGAGGTAGTACATATTGATTGTAACAATGAACAGAATTTTATATGGAGAAAACTCAACATTCTCAGAAATAAAGTAGGGCTGCTCTATTGTTTTTTTTTTACAGATGGTACACTGAGGTTAGAATATGGCTTACTTTTGTGTGATCAACAAAATCTTTCCAAGCTTGTGATGTAAACTGTGAACTATTATCAGATAAAATTGTTTTAGGAATACCCAACTGATGAAAACATGTGTTTTCAAACTGAGAGATGATTTGCTCACTGGTAGCTTTCGTAAGAGGAAATGGCTGCATGAACTTTGAAAATACATCAACCGCCTCCAAGACATAACAAAATCCATTTTTAGATTTAGACAAACGTCCATAAATGCCCACAGACATGAGATCTAGGTTATTATAAGGCAGTATGTTTTCCATTTGACCACTACTTGTTTGGCCACTTACCTTCACTCTCTGACATCTGTCACAGCTGGCAATCTTCTTCTTGACTCTCCTTCACATAATACAAAAATAGATGTTTTTCTGAATCTTTTGTGTATATGCCGGCCGCAGTGGTCTAGCGGTTCTAGGCGCTCAGTGCTCAGGTTTAAGTAGTTCTAAGTTCTAGGGGACTGATGACCACAGATGTTAAGTCCCATAGTGCTCAGAGCCATTTGAGCCATTTTTTTGTGTATATTTGGTTGATCCACAATGACCAAAACTCTCATGTGCATAAGTAATTAAAGTATCAATGAACTGTTATGGCCAACATAGTTTCCAAACATCTGACTCAGTTGTATGTCTCCTGAATAAAATACCCTTGTGTCTCTTATAATATTGTTCCATCTTTTATCCTCCTTTCTTACCCAACATGCTCTTAACCAATTTCCAATTTTGATCATGATTTTGATACCTGCGGATGTCATTGCAAATTTTCAGGATCTCTTTTTCCTCTTTCACACCTCTCAAGCACATAATTTTAAATTCTTTCTCTCCTCCTCCAAAGTTGTTAGATAATTTACTCCCTAAAGGTAGCCTAGACAAAGCATCAGCAACTACATTGTCTGTGCCCTTAATGTATCTGATTTTATAATTGAACTGCTGTAAAAATAAGGCCCAATTAGTAATTCTGTTATGGTACAGCTTACACACCTGGAGACAACATAATGCTTTGTGATCAGTATAGATGATGATTTTGTGACCTAGTAGATAATTTTTAAACTTGTTGAACACCCAATGTACCAATGTACAGCCAAAAGTTCTTTCTTATTTACAGTGCATGTCTTTTCATTCTTATGCAATACTCTACTATCAAATGCAAGCTCTGTGTTCATTAAAACCATCAACTTCAACATCTTGAAATAAATGAGCACCCAAATCAACATCACTGTTGTCTGTCATAATACGAAAAGGAAGAGAGAAATCTGGTCTGAACAATATCTGACTTTGACACAACTTGAAATCTGGAGGTCATGTCCAAACCACTCACGTATTTTACATAATCAAATTTCTGTACCAGCTCATCCATGTTCTCAGGATGGTCATTATCTCTGATAGGGAACTTATTAAGATGTCTAAAACCCAAAACAATTCCCACTCTACCATTTCTGTTACTTATCACAACTACAGGATTAATGTAAACACTCCTACTTCTCTCAATTACCCACCATGTTTCCATTTTCTGAATTTCTAACTCAACATCTATCCTTTTTGAAAATAGTACATTATATAGCTTGAGAAAGAAAAATTGATGATCTCTAAGGTAAAGCATGCACCGATAGCCTTTCACTTTCCCTGGTATATCATCAGCACATTTCTAAACTCCAATAACAGACTCCAAAGTTGTTCCTTTTGTTGATCATTAAGAATTGTAGCTTCCCTTACTTTAGAATCTACTACACTTTCAAAATCCTGAGCTTCAATCATCAGTCATCATCATCAAACACATTGAACTCATCTTGGTTCACAATGTTTTGCCAACAGTTAAAACATTTACCACAGTTTAAAATACAGATATTAGTTTTCACATAAGTATTACTTTTAGGTTCCAAAATAAACAATTCTTTAGCATTCCCTCCAAAAAAGGCTCAACTCTCACTATCCAATCCATACCAAGAATTATATTTTTTTCCAGACTAGGGATCACTAAGCATCCATGTTCAAAGATTTTGTCTGCTATACTAAAAGTTAAAACTACCTCAGATTTTACCAGTTTGCTTTGCTTAACTGTATCTCCTCTTGCCATTACACCTACAATAGTTGTTTCCACAAAATTCTTGCTATACTTGATCTCGTCTTTAATTTGTTCAGATATACCACAAATCGGACTACCTGTATCATTCCAAAAGTTACCTTCCCACTGATCAATCTTAACTTTAATGTAAGGACACCCAAAATCTGAATCATCTTCTCTGTTGTCAGACACTTCATGCGAAAGCTCATTTTGAATTTTATCAAATGGTATGTCACACTGCTTTCACAGGGTTTTATCAACTTAACAGGTATCATAGCATTACTTTGGTTGCTCATGTTGTCATCTGTATTATTTCTAGAGATTGTATTTGATTATTCAATGTTGAATAAATATTATTGTTATTATTATTATTTGCCTTATCTGTATTGTCAACGTCATTCACAAATAACTCAGAAACTTCATTATTCTTAAATTCCGCAAATACCTGATACTCATCATCATTATCATCATCATCATATTCCTCCAAAATTGGTTCAGTAACAATGTCACTAACAATAAAAGTCTCATCTCCATCAGAGTCATGTACCTCACCTACATTCATTTGCAGTAAGCCACCAGCGTCAGACGTAACCTCAGTTACTTCACACCTCTCATTCACATGTACATAAAAAACACCACCTAGTTCAGATGCAGTACAGTCATCACCTGATTTACATACATCAATAACATCATTAGTACGTACTACATCAAAATGCTCACTACTCTCACATTCTGGTTTGTGATTAGTACCTAGATCACCATAATTCCAAAACTTTTGATCAAAAAATAAATGAGAAATCTGATATTCCTTCTGTTCAATTTCAGATACATGTGCCATATTATTAACACTGTTATTATTGTCTAATCGCAAGTGTAACTTCATGATCCTTTGCTTTTTGTGTTTGCTCACTCCAGAATTGTGGATCTTCATTGAGGCAAACTGCTGTTTTCTGAGTAGTCACTTCTATGATTGTTTCCTATTAAAAACCCCATGATTATGCCCAATATTTGCATTCTGTTGATGCTCAAAATTTCTCTCCCTATTGACACCTTAATCCTGATAGAAGTTACCATTATCTCTGTTTCTGTGATTACTGACGTTGTGTTTTCTATAACTCCGATTATTGTGGTACATACTTCTTTCTACTGCTCTGTCCAGCCTGTCAACATATTGTAAAAATTGTTCAAGACAATCATCAGTTCCCTGTACTAAATTCCAAGGCAACCTCCCTGGTAATCTGCTTTTAAGTGCATCAATCAAGGGCATTTTGTTAAAGGGTTTGTCAAGGTGTGTTAATTTTTTAAGTTGGTTCTTCCAAAACTCTTTTTAATTACTGTCCCTATTCCTATAATTAGGACCATTCAAAATTCACTTTTGGTTCTCCCCTGTCCAGCTTCTGACCAAATTTTATTTAAAAAACTTTTCTTGAATCTTTGATATTTTCCCCACTGACTTAAATTTAAATTTACCCATAACAGAGTTTCGCAATCAAGACATCTTTTAACTAATTTAATTTCTTGATTGTAATTCATGCCCAATGCAAAAGCATCTCTACAGTGATGCAGAAAATCCACTGGATTTAATAGTCTGATGGAAAACTTTTGATAGGAGTGCTGGACCACACCATACCATTGTTTGCACACAGATTTTGGATAATATAACTTTCCTGAACTGTTGAAATTTTTTGATCTAAAACAGTTACATTAGTTTGCATATCGTTTTCAACATTTGAAATTTTTTGGTTTAAATTAGCAATGTTTTGTTCCATCTTTTCCGCTACACCCTTCTTTCCACTTTGCCAACATCAACATTCTTTGATTGTCTCGCTGACTCAACTATCAATTCATTCTCCAAAACCATAAATTTATTTTCTGAAACATCACCAAAAAGTACCAAAAAGTAACGCAAGTCTGTATTTTCGAGGTGGCTAAATTTGTTAATACGTTAAAGGTACTCAATTTGTATCACATGTTCCATTGTAGAGGAACTACTTCCATTTCATGGTACAAGATGGTGCTTGACTGATGAAATATAGTTTAACCAGCTATACCTTCAACAGTGTGTCTCAAAATGAATATCACGGTTTTAAAACTTTGTAAAATTTATTACATTCAGCATCCAGTTAAATGTAATACTATAAATGAAAGAGCAATTCAAACAGTTTTGTTTGTATACACATATGTATACATGTGCACTATCTGCTGTGGGCTCCATAAGAAAGCACAAGCAGCAAAGGTGGCCTCTAGTGAAGGGAGAACTTTCTGTGTTTAACAGTGTTCAAGGGCTGAATCTGTTGTTACAGTGCAGCTTGCATTTCATGTTACACTGTGTGATCAAAAGTATCCTGGAAACATACATTTTTCACATTAGGTGCATCGCGCTGCCTCCTACTGCCAGGTACTCCATATCAGTGATCTCAGTAGTCATTAGACATTGTGAGAGAACAGATGGGGTGCTCCAAGGAACTCGTGGACTTCGAATGTTGTAACGTGATTGAGTGTCACTTGTGTCATACGTCTGTCAACACTCCTAAACATCCCTAGGTCCACAGTTTCAGATGTGATAGCGAAGTGAAAATGTGAAGGGGCATGTACAGCACAAAAGCAAACAGCCCAACCTTGTCTGTTGACTGACAGAGACCACCGATGATTGAAGAGGGTCATAATGTGTAATAGGGAGACATCTATCCAGACAGTCACACAGGAATTTCAGACTGCATCAGGATTTGCTGCAAGTACTATGATAGTTAGGCAGGAGGTGAGAAAAATTGGATTTCATGGTCTTGCGGCTGCTCATAAGCCACACATCACACCGGTAAATGCCAAACGATGCCTCGATTGGTGTAAGGAGCATAAACATTGGACAATTGAACAGTGGAAAAATTCTTTGGAGTGATGTATCACAGTACACAATGTGGGGATCTGATGGGAGGGAGTGGGTATGGCGAATGCCCGGTGAACATCATCTGCTAGCGTGTGTAGTGCCAAAAGTAAAATTCATAGGTGGTGGTGTTGTGGTGTGGTCGAGTTTTTGATATAGGGGCTTGCACCCCTTGTTTTGCATGACACTATCACAGCACAGGGCTACACTCATGTTTTAAGCACCTTCTTGCTTCCCGCTGTCGAAGAGCGGTTTGGTGATGGCGATTGTATCTTTCAACACTGTCGAGCACCTGGTCATAATGCACGGTCTGTGGTTGAGTGGTTACATGACAATAACATCCCTGTAATGGACTGGCCTGCAGAGTCCTGACTTGAATCCTATAGAACAGCTTTGGGATGTTTTGGAACACTGACTTTGTGCCATGTCTCACAGACCGACATCTGTACCTCTCCTCAATGCAGCACTTTGTGAAAAATCGGCTGCCGTAGATGGCATTAGTTTGAAGACAGCAAATGTCTTTGCAAAGTGAAAGATATGAGACAATGAAGAGTAAGTGCAAAACATTTTGAATGAGTGAGAGAGACTTCCATGCATAGCCCCAAAAAGTCAGTTTGGAAGGCTAGTGTGGAATCAGCAATTCCAATGAAGTCTGTGTGGAAACTATTAACAAGATAATTACATCTATAGCCTTATCATTTGCAGTTGTTACAAGCTCTATAGTTCTCAGACTGGGGTTTATGTGCAAACTTTGCAAATGAAATGTCATCACAGGAAGGTGAGGATTTTCTTGGTGGAAATTTGAACTCACAGAAGGTGTGCATCTGGGGGGTCAGTTGTATGTGCACAAGATGGTGCAGCTGCATCAAGACTCCCCTAAATTGAATGTGACTCTTGCCAGGACAGTAACTCTTGAGAGAACAGTAATTCTGGTAAGGACAGTTACATATATAGCTTTGTACATTCTCTATTTGTTGATACTTGTGTTGTGGTTACTTCTTAGAACACATGGTTTACATAAAATTGTTAAGGGTTCTGCTAGCATAAGCAAAAATACTCAGTCACTGATTTCATAATTACAAAGGTTGACTCCAGTGGATAGAGGTTCCTGAAAAATGGATTGAATCTGTCAGACCACAGTTCATAGAATTTAATTATAAGTTATGCTGTGAAGGTAGATACTCACAAATGTGTGTCTCAGCAGACAGTAGCATCTCTATCAGAGAGTTTTTGAAGAAAAAACTGGAGAATGAAAATTGGCCAGAATTGTATGTGTCTGATAATATAAATGATAAATATAATATTTTACCAGGTACATACTTAAAAGATATAGAAGACAGCCTACTGAGTAAAACAAAGATAATAAAGAAAAAGTGAAGGCATAAGTCACAGTTGATTAAGGGTTTACTACTGTCCTGCAAAAAACTTTATGGTATTAGCACAGATCCACATAGGCCTGACCATTTAATACTATAAAGATTATAAGAAGATAAAATAAGAAACTAAAAGCTGCAAAAATGTGGGAAACCAGATTACTATCATCGAACAACGTCAGGAGTAGGTGAAATATAATTAACCCTCGCACTGCACACTTGATTTGAATTACCCTGCACCTCACACTGGGGTCCACTGGACCCCAGTAAAATGTTAGAATAGAATAGAATCTTTATTTGCCATTCAGTATTTTTTCCATACAATTGGCATCGTCAGTGTGTTCAATACATTATTGTACATAATTGTGCCTGTGCAGGGCAAGCAGATACGCATTCTAAAGTGAGACTGGTAATACAACAATTATGTATTCACAATAGTATTTATAATATATCATAACAGTTAAATATACAATAGTATCAAGATATATTTCTGGTACATCTTACGTATCCATGTAAAAAGTCTTAGTTTGTACATTACTGTCACAAACATATAGGTATAATTCATGTGGCAGTTTTTTGTTTCATGTAGCATATCTCTTTTGTGTCACTGTTTAGAAACTCATCATGTGAGTAATGTGGCGTACATTTGAGCCACACTTGTATTGTTTGCTTAAAGTTATTCATCGGTAGTTCGCTCATAGCCTTTGAGAGTTTGTTATAAAATTTCAAGCTAAGGTGTTTATGGCTCTTTTGTGTTAATGTCAGCCTTGTGTATGGTAGGTCCATGTTACTATTATTTCGGGTATTATGAACATGCACTTCAGATCTTAAATTAAAGTTCTTTATGTTCTCTTTAACATATATTAAACAATTATAAATGTATACAATAGGTAGTGTCATTATCTTTAATTCTTTAAAATGATTTTTGGAACTTTGTATTGGTGCTAGTTCTAAAATGCACCTAACTGCTTTCTTCTGCCACTTGAAGATGGTACTTGAACCCACTGAGTTACCCCAAAGGAATACCCCATATTGCAGTTGTGAATGGAAAAGAGCAAAGTATGTGGAGATTAGCAGGTTTTTACTGATAACATGTCTCAGCTTGTGTAATAGAAAGAGAGTTCGAGCAAGTTTGCAACATAGATAATTTGTATGTCTGTCCCGTGTAAGTTTTTGATCTGCATGTAAACCTAGTAACTTGACATTTTTTTGTATTCTGTTCAATTGGTTTCAGGGTGAAGTAAATTTCTTCAGTTTTCAATGTGTTTATTGATTAAAGGTTGACTCTGCACCAGTCACTGCTCATTTCAATTACTGTATTCTATGACTTCTTGCAGATGTTCTCCATCTGTTACTAGTGTCATGTCATTAGCATACAGTACATTGTTGCATGGCACGTGATTTGAGAAGTCATCGGTGTAAACAATGAACAGGAAAGAGTCAAGCACTCAGCCTTGTGGAATTCCTCTCTTTACTTTCATGGGTGTTGACTTTTGATAGTTTCTTTGTACCCTGTTGCTTAAGTATTATTGAAAAAAATTTAATGGTTTATCTACAATACCATAATGTTCTAGTTTTTTATCATTATTTCATGTGTGACTGAGTTGAAGACTTATGTTAAATCCAACTGTGTAGCACAAGTGAGTTTCTTGTTTTCATATCCTTCATATACATTACTAAGGAGGGATTCAACTGCTTTGGTTGTCTATAGTTCAGATCAAAAGCCAAACTGGTTCTTACTCAATAATTTATTACTTTCAAAATAATTGTAAATTTGGATATGTTTGCAGGTTCCTATTACTTTTGATATAATGGGAACTATTGATATAGGTCTATAATTGTTTGGCATTTTTCTGTCACCTTTCTTATAGATTGGGAGTGTAAGTGTCATTTTCAGACATTCATCTAGTCTGCATATCGTATACCACGCATTCAAAGCTCATTAATATATATATATATTGGACTGTCTTATGTATATGGGACATTGTAAATGACTATGTAGTTACTTTTAGTGATTTTTTTATTACTACAACAATGAGTAACACAAGATGTCTATAAATTGTTCGTAGTATTATTGATAAATAATATTTTGTATTTCTTTATGGTTACCTTTCTCATAAATGAATCTGTATAATGCAACAGAGTGACTTACCTGACTTTATTTAGTTAGTTGCCTTTTACAATCCTGGCAACATTTTTGTTCTCCTGTCCCTTTTCTTTGAAAGTACTGAACATCTCAGTTTGCTGGACAGAGGTTCTGGTCTGTCTGGTGCCACAGTATCTATTCTCAGTATTTCTTCTAGAGTTCTCTTCACATTCCTTCATTGTTTAGGAATATTCAATGTATCAGTTAAGTTCCATGCCAATTCATGCAGAAATTTCCTTCATGGCTTCTTTATGTCAGTGCTGGAAAGGGTAAAGAGAATTGTGCCATTTCTCCCACTTTGATTGAGAATGACACAGAAAACCCTCATAGGCCATCTTCTTGTTGCATGTGCAGTGGTGTAAGTTTTGCATAGCTGATCAAAAGTGTCAGTACCATCTTTTGTTTTATTGTATGAAATTATATCATTCCAGGTTTTCCTGTTGTTTTGTCGATGTTGTTTGAGTAGAGCATGGTAGATAGCAAGAGTACAACTTTATTCTTCTTTGGGACATATGACAGTAGCATCTTATTCACATCAGAGGCAAATTGAGTATTTCTTACATTTTGAAAACATAAGAATGATTGTGGTATTTCAGGTTCATTTTTTCTTACAGTTCCCAACATTGTCAAACCAAAGTTTTCAATCATTGAGTGATTAAGAGGAACTGACAAAAACCAGTTGTCAACAGATAGGTTCCTATTAGTGTTATGAATCAGTTCTGATAACTGGGACAGCTTCATTTTTTTTTTCTGTTACTTCCTTGACAATGCAGGGAATAGCATTTAGTATGTACTAAGACATGCAATCATTAAACATCAAAATCTTAATTCCTTATTTGTCTGGTTTGGAAGACATGTTTATACTGAATGGATATCTGTCACGGAAGCCCATTGGCTACTCATCTGTTATGCAGTAATCGAAAGGGGTTTATAGGGACTTTCAGTTGTCAATAAATTTAGTCCAGATGTCCCAAATGGGTGAAAGTGCTTGTGTAAGAGACAAACTCATCCAGTAGTTCATCTATAACCACTAATAACTACCATGCTTCAATTGGACTAGAAATAGACCTTGTTTGACCCTTTGGTCTTGGGAAATGAGTAACTAAATTTCTGGATTTAATTCTTCCTGTCTTAGATGGTACAGGTGAAGACCACTTAAAGCCATTCTTACCTAGTAGGATGGAAGGATGTTTGCATTGGAAGAACTACCATAGATATCATCATCATCTTCTCCACCCTCTTCTGTACCTAATAGTTCCTGTCTTTCAACAAAATCAGGATCTTCATCAGAATCTAGGCCTCCAAATGGATTGTTTTTCCGGTCCAGCTCATCCATAAGTGTATTATATATATCGTCATCTGTTATGAATCGTTTACTCATTGTCACTGAAAAATAAATAATAATATAGGGCAACACTGAAAGGAAACAGTTATAAGTTATGCACAACATACATTTCAGTATTGTATATTTACCAAGTTGTTATCTTCAGTATGCATAAAAGAGCTACACAAAATGCGCACTGGGGTAATCATGACCCTACGGACGTTCAACAATCTTTACAGCTTTACGCTACTGCAACAACAATGCAAATGTTTGAGTTAACATCGCATACGTGTAGGCAGTGTTACCAACTTAATATACACTATGTTTCGATAAACAGTTGCCAACATACTCTTTGTAATACACAATAAAAATTATGCTATGCGCCAGAGGATCCCAGTGTGCAGTGTGAGGGTTAACAAAGAAATGGGAAATTTGTCAGACACCAATAGCACACAACTAAAGCTAAAAGTAATCAACAGATTATCAGAAGGTCTCATGGCTGTTACTAGCATTGTCAATAAATATTTTACGAACATATGACAGATTTAGACAACACGACAAAACTGATCCCCTGCAGGAACTAAAGCACTCCTCAGTGAACTCGTGATCTCTATCTTACAACAGATCAAGTCACAGTAAAAGCAACAAAGATATTACATAATTATACATCCACTGACTTAAATGGACTCTAATTTAAAAATTTAAAGTTAACAACAATTGAAATGGCCAAAGAAATTTGCCACATAGTTTATTCATCTCTGACAAAAGGCAGTTTTCCGGATAGAATGATAATAGCCATAGACATACCACTACACAAAAATGGAGATCCAAGGTGCTGTGTCAACTGCAAACCATTTTTCTCATTTTCTCAAAGTTCCTGAGAAAATAAAGTACTTCATATTTCTTCCATATTTTGAAGAGGAAAAGATTGGTGTCATAAATAACAGATGATCTGGACTGCAGAAAGGAAAATCAATAGTTTCAGCATATTTGAATGAGTAAATATCTTTCACAGGGATTAGATCAATGGCAAAATCCTTATGGTATATTTTGTGACTACTGTGTGACTTATCGAAAGCTTTTGACCTAGTTGATCATTACAATTCAATAAGGTGACTTCATTAGCATGGGGTTAGAAGAGCAGCTCTTAGTACAATTAAGACATACCTGCAAAATAGAAAACAGTAGAAACACAATTAGAACAATAACAATATTTACTTGGAGTTTGACAAATTAGTCATTCTGTACCACAAGGCAGCATATTAGGATACCCAATGTTTCTGAGATAAATTTGCAGAGATAAACATACTTAGCTTTTAATACTGAAAGTGACATAATTCTTTCTGCAGGCATTACCACTAGCATAACCAGTGCTACAAATTTAGTTGATGCCGTAACAAAAAGCAAAATGATATTTGACTCAATCACTGAATGGCTTGGAATCAATAGATTCACTCTCAGTAGAGAGAAAACTAAAACAATACTGTTTGGGAACAACAGAAGAACACTACAGGAGTAATCTCAGTAACAGGTATGAATAGTACACATCTGCTTCAAAAAGCACAATTCTTATGCCTCACCATGGATAACAGTTCACTGTGGAAAGACCGAATTGGTATCACAACACAAATGGAGCTCAGCTATATTTGTTCTCGAGAATATTAAAAAGCTAGTAACTGATGGTGCTATGTGAATGCTGTATTTTTCATATCTTGATGCCATCATGACGTATGGAATTGAAATATGAGGTCAGTCAAGTGATGCAAAAGAAATATTCAAACTGAAAAATGTAACCATTAGAACAACGACTAATGCAAGATGATCAAACAGCTGTAGGCCAGTTAAAAAAATTAAAATTTTAACTTTCTGCAATATTTATGTACTCAAAATAGTATTGTTTCCAGAGGAACATAAAAACAAGTTCAATAAAAGTGAAGTTGTATATAACCATTCTAGCAGAAACTGTCTAAATTTAAGGGTTCTTTCACATAACATGGCATTGCTTCAAAAGAAGCCAATAAAACTGTACAGTTCATTTCATGTTCCCAATACCAGCTTGGGAGCAATGTGTAAGCAAAATAAAACTGTTGCTTGTAAGAATACCTTTCTATTTTGTCAATGAATACATACCATATGCAAAAAAAAAAAAAAAAAAATTGGAAATAGGCACACAGTGTAGTATGAAACATAACAGCTATGGCGTTACTGCTTCTTTAAGTTTTGTTACCAGCAGTTTCAGTCACATTAATTAATAGAACAGCTAATAGCAAGTCAACAACAATCCTAAGGATCGCCAAATGTGGGCAATATCAGTAATGCTACACTTTGGAAAAAGTGACCATGATGTAAAGCTATAGAATATATTCCTTATACCTCAAGTGATAGTGTTTATTTTATTTCTTTGTTGTGTGGCATACATTAATATTCTTAAACAATTTAATTACAAATTGACACACACTGAATATCATCGATAGCCTCCTCTGTTGTAGCAAGGAAGTCAATGAAGGTTCCCTTGTGAGCTCAAACTGGCCATTCTTCCACTATGCGCTGGGTTGTTGTATTCACATACCTATTTTCATTGTGAATGAGACTACTCTGCAACCAAATTAATATGTTATGTAATAACATTTTATTTTACAATTTATTCAGCATTATTTAATATACAAAATTTATTGTAATTCTTTAATTTTCTGTTTTTCACTTTTGTCTTATTGTAGCAAAGTGTACATAAGACCCTTGAGGAATCACTGTTGTACTCCCAATTTTGCTTGAAGTATCGATGTGGCATCCATGCCGTTCAGTTTAGTAAATGAATTCTAAAAGGCACACATTGTGCCAACTTTGTACAGTTTACCTGGAAATAAGTAAGACAGAAACTCAAGAGCGTGTGTGGCATGAATTAATTTGGGCATTACTATCTACTTGTCAGTATTTGTAACACCAGAACTTCTGTTTATTCTTGTTTTCTACAGCAACAGGCGAGATCAACTCTTTCAAGCAGATGACACATGTTAAGTACTAGATCCCAACCAAAAAAAATTCACTTTCTATTCAAATGGTACATTTCTCAGTATGGGTTCTTTGACAAAAGTCTATCTACTTGTCCCCTCCACAGCACCTAGAAGTATATAACATGAGTTGTGAAACACACACTATAGAGACTATTTACCTCATCTATTGAGGCTTTTCTTTCTAAATACCCAATAATGCCAAAAATGACAACAGTTTTTTTTTTCTTCAGTAGGCGTGAATTTTTCGCTGATAAAGGCTCTCACACAGTCAATTTTATTATTCAATACTTATATTGACCACCTGAGAGTGGTTTTAACACTTTAACATCAGCTCCTGCTCAGTATACTTCAGAGTATATTGTTCCATGTAAAGGCGATACTGTGTAACACACAGCAACTCCTGCTGGGTCTTGGTGATGGGCAGACATGCAGACAACCAATACAACATCACCATGTGAATGAATACTTCAGCGAAGAAAGATGATAGCAATCGTCTGCTCAAGTGCATTCAGGGCAGTAGTTTGATTTATGTCGAGAACAAGCTGAGGTGGTCCAGAGGCAGCATGACTATATCAAATCAAGTGCCCAGGCACCAACCACATCACACAACATTTCAAGGCCTTTTTGGGAGTTTGTGTGATCATGTGTCCTTTCAGACAGATTAACATACAGGGAGGCAGTGTAATGTGCGTACAGCAGATTGGGATGTCTGGGTTCTACGGGATACTGAGACAAACCGTAATACAAGCTCCAGGCAAGTGGCCCACCAACACAATTTAAATCAAAGTACAATTATGTGTATCCTGCACGACAACTGCTATTATCCCTAACACCTGCAGTGAGTGCAAGGATTGTCAACAGTGGATTTCCCTCTATGGGAAGGATTTGGTTGATGGTTGTTGCATCAGATCACCACAATTATGGGATTTCCTTGAGCAGTTCTCTTTACTGAAGTAGCAGCCTTTAAAAGAAGTGGCATCATTAATTAATCTACATAGTCACCATGTGTGGCCTACAGAAAATTCTCGGTGAATTGTTGAAGTGGTTCAACAGCAATGGTTCTATCTCTGTATTTTGTTTTAACTGGCCTAACACAGTAGCAGATACAGTACCCCATAATTTTGAACCTTTGTCTTAGTGAGATATGTCTACCTCTCAAGGCAATTGACTAAAATTTTTAAATCCAATTGGCATTCTGAGCGCTGTTCCCCTGCTAGCAGAAAAATAAGGAATCAATTATTGGTTTGCCTTTTTGCATCTATACAATAGTATACATACTTGCAAAAATGTGGACCCATCATTAACTCATTATTGTATGTACTGCAGTGTGTAATTTTAATATTTAATTCCCACATGTAGAGAGTGTGATGTGTTTTTCCTTATGATTATGTTGCAGACTGTGGGTATATATTCATTTGATTCTTACGATATTGCCACCAAGTAAACATCCTCGTTTGCATTGTCCCTGTCAGTCTACACCCACTCATCATTTCACTCGTCTATGTCTCTATGTTAATCTGTTGACACATCAGCTTTTACCTTTTGACTCATGCAACTCTCTGTCTGCCTTTTATATTTTGCAAAACATTCATTTGCCACTTCCTCTGTGACAATATTTTAATTAATCAACAAATCAGCCTTTTGTATTTTAACTTATGCAACGGCCACTGTGACAGAGAGGTTCTAGGCGCTTCAGTCTGGAACCACGTGACTGCTACAGTCACAGGTTCGAATTCTGCCTCAGGCATGGAAGTGTGTGATGTCCTTAGGTTAGTAAGGTTCAAGTAGTTCCAAGTTATAGGGGACAGATGACCTCAGATGTGAAGTCCCATAGTGGTCAGAGCCATTTCAACCATTAGTCTTTTCACTTTCATTTTATCTTTTTGACAACCTCCAAGTGTAATTTTATAGTATGTTTTAAAATTTTTACCCTCATATGGCTGAAGAGTGGCGACTTGTATCCACTGACAGGACATGCTCCACCCATATGGGGCTAGGGGTATGAAATGACAATAGAGAAAGAAAAATGGTACTGACGTGCACCAACTGACTAGTTCATTTGTTGTTGCTACTTTGTAATGCTTTGCGTCCATATCTGTTCATCCATGTAGTTTGCTTGTGTCATTGAGACAGTCTTTTGTGTGTGTATTCATCGTCATCATCATTATCATCTCCTTGCCACCATCACAGCCTCCACCTCTGCTGTAGTCGTCTGCCACCTCCTCTTAGTCACCATCATCATCATCGCCACCGTCACACTGTACTCGCCATCTCTGTCTTTGTCCCTGTCTCTGCCACCCTCATCTGCTGTCATCACATCTCACCAGATGTCAGTGCCATCTTCCCCACCATACCGGTGATACTCCGCTGCCGATATTAATCATCTACCTTCCATCCCCTGTTTCTTTTGACCCCACAGTGGACACTCCACCCTCTCCTCTGCTCCCACTTCACTATGTGGAGCACTTTCTCCGGCCCACCACGTTATGTCCACACTCCCCTTCTAATAGTCTCACCCCACCCATAGTCACTTCCTTTGCCTACCCTGCCCTTCCTATCCCTTCCCACAACCTCTTCCACATCGTCTACCACATCATTTACCTATCCCACATTTCCAACTTTTCCCAAACCAAGCACCTCCTCAGCAACTCCAGCCAAACTAATAACTAGTCAGGCTACCGTTGCAATGCCTGAAACCACATTACAATCAACAAGTAACCAAATCTCCTTGAGCCTTCTCCAAGGACCTGCACAACGTAAAATCCCACCTTTTCCAATTCCCCAACCCCCACCCCAACACACAACCACCAGAAACCCATAGAAGTACTCTAAAGCAGACCCCATTTCCAGTACCGTACTCAAAAAACCACAAACAACTCCTGACCCTATCAAACGCAGCGCACCCCACCCACCGTTCACCTTCTGTCATAGCTGTTTCCACTTTCATTCTCTCCCTTGCTGACCCCAAATTCCTAAATGCCGAATCCATCACTCTAGAAGTAAGGAAATACATCTCTCACATTTCCATCACTCAAATCATCCCCCACAAAGATTCTGACCACATCGAATCCACAAACCCAAACTTCCATTCCAACCACCTCTACAAAATCCCATGCACTACCTTCAGCATCATGCCTCCCTCACTCCATTCAGTACCACATCTAAACAGCTCCAGCCTCCTCACCGTCCCCCTGCTTTCACTGCCATAACAGCAATGATTTGCCCCGAGATCACGACAGAGGAGGTGGCTGCAAAATAAGTTCCAGTCATGCTTTAGAAATATGTAGCTGTTATGACTCACAAAGAGACATCTACACTGGTGGGATTGACTTTTTGGACCTTCTATATGGGGGTGGAGCCCTCATTTGAAAGTAATTGATGAAAATATGCTGGAATTTTATATGATGCTCAACAGCATTGAAAGAGAAGTATTGTGTTGACTTGCTCTATGGTGTAATGTGCTGAAGGTCATGGGTTGAAATCTCGTTGAGTGCTTCAATTCTTTTTTTATTTTTAATTCTTTATTTTTTTTCCTTGCTAACAAGCATCACGTTAAATTCTAGTTTTTTATTTTTTTTAATCTTTTTTTTTTCCTTAACTCACAAACAAAAACCTACCAAGGTGAATGGCTGCAGGATGTGATAGCTGGGATCTTAACTTACATCACCCTATAGATGGTTTCATAAAGTGAATCCCACCACTGTGGACCGCTCCTTGTCAGGTTCCACATTCCTTATGCAGGTCTTCACAGAGTCTGTGAGGAGAGATCCCTGCTGTACAATGGCCAGTATTAAATTGAACCTTCCAAATCCCTTCCACAGTGCTACCACTGCCAAAAATTTCACATTTACAATGACAATTCATTCCTGAACGTAAAGGTCCTACCACCCATTCTCACTCTAAAGTCTCTCACTTCCTCAAACGATGTTCCAACCTCGCCTCCCCTCCCACCTGCAATTACGTCTACCCTACTTACTCTAAGTGCAAGACCAACTCCCCAATCAACAAACCAGATTTAATAGTACCTGCCTTGTTTAGACTAGATTTACTTTCATTCCAATTGCTCCATAGTGAGGAGGTCCTCTAGGGTGTAGAACATGTCAGAAAAACAATAATACATGACAAATGTTTACAACTGAAACAAATAAGCTATTTTACCTTGCACAGGTCCCAAGTGGAATGATCCTCATTTTTTTAAATGAACACTATATGACAGAATCATTTTACAAACACTAATGCATTGAATATAACTACTACAATACTTATTTTCAATGAGCACATTACTGCCCTGAAATAATGGTGTGTGTGTGTGTGTGTGTGTGTGTGTGTGTGTGTGTGTGTGTGTGTGTGTGTGTGTGTGTGTACACACAAATCTGTCAGTTCTACTGAGAAATTCATCAATGGAGTAGAAGGAGTTGGCCACCAATAAATCCTTTAGGCTTCTCTTAAACTGAATTTCATTGGTTGTTAACCTTTTTATGGCTGCTGGCAAGTTATTGAAAATGTGTGTTCCTGAATAATGCACATCTTTTTGTACAAGAGTAAGTGACTCTAAACCCTTGTGAAGGTTATTCTTATTTCTAGTACTGATTCCATGAAATTGAGCTGTTGGTTTGAAACAGTGATATATTTTTAGTGACAAATTTCATTAAGGAATAAATATATTGGGAAGCAGTAGTTAGTATTCCTAGTTCCTTAAGCAGGCTTCTGCAGGATGTTCTTGAGTTCACACCACACATAACTCTTATGCACGTGTTTGTGCCCAGAAAACTTTAGCTTGGCTTGATGAATTACCCCAAAAAATAATCCCATATGACATTATGGAATGAAAGTAAACATAGTATGCCAGATTTTTCATTTGTGTATCGCCCATGTCTGACACAATTCGCATTGCAAATAGAGATTTGTTAAGATGCTTCAGCAGTTCTGTGGTGTGCTCCTCCCAGTTGAATTTATTATCAAACTGTAATCCCAAGAATTTAACACTGTTCACTTCTTCTTTCTGCTTGTCATCGTATGTTAGGCATATACTCGTGGGACACCCCTTACAAGTTCTGAATTGCATTTAGTGTGTTTTTTCAAAGTTAATTGACATTAATTGGTTAGGAACCAGTGATTAATGTCCACAAATATTTTATTAGCCGATCATTCTTAGACTACACTTGATTTGCTATGTATTGCAATGTTTTGCATCATTGGCAAACAAAACAAGCTTGGCATCTGATTATGTTACTGATGAAAGGTCATTGATATACACAAGAAAATGTAAGGGCCCTAAAATGGAACCTTGTCCCATTGATCATTCAATCCATCCCAATACCTCACTTTGACCAATTCCCACTGGCGAAAATATCAGATTCCTCTCCATCGCCCGCCAAAATATTCACTCCTTCCAATGACTGCATACCATGAAACAAATTTCCCCAGCTGCCCACTTCATCTTCCATCTCAGTACCCAAGCTCCCTACTCCCAAAACCAAGTCCACTTTGTCTTTACTTGTCATGACACCTCATTTAAAACTCTCCACCTCCTCACCCACACAACCCTCTCCCCAGATTTTCATCATGGGGTGACAGCAATACAGCATCCTATACCACAACATTCGCACCCTACCCACTACGAATTCCTTATAATGCATACCCTCTGCCAACACAATGCTGATACCTTCCTCCATAATGAGATGTCTCTCCCTGTATCCTTCTCTGCGCAGACAGTCCGCAGCTCGTGGTCTTGCGGTGGCGTTCTCGCTTCATGCGCACGGGGTCCCGGGTTTAATTCCCGACGGGGTCAGAGATTTTCTGTGCCTCGTGATGACTGGGTGTTGTGTGTTCATCATCATTTCATCATCATCAACTCGCAAGTCGCCAAAGTGGCATCAACTAAAAAGGACTTGCAATACGGGGGCCGACCGTCCCTGCATGTGGCCTCCCAGCCAACGATGCCATACGATCATTTCATTTTTGCACAGATAGTCCCCTTCTCTTGGCCAGAGGTGGAGTTGCAGTCAGCCACCACAAGAACATCTCCATTTTCTTATGCTTAGCCCCTTCTTCAAAGCCCTGACTGTCAACTGTGCTACTATCTATGTCTGGCCTAATAATCCCCTGCCCTACAGTTTCCTCACCCATGTTATCCACACCATCAACTATATCATTGCTGCTGACCTAAAAATCCATAATGGATGTCCAGCATAAATCCAGCAGTGATGTCAGGTTACATACTTCCTCCAAGGTGGCATTGTCCCCATCCCACAGCACACCTGGCCTGAAAGCAACACCACCCTAGACATTTTCCTAGCACCTCCCAACAACCTACCTGTACTCCTAACCATCTCCTATGCACAACCTCATCCCTGTGTACACCATTACCAGTTCCATACGAGAGTTATCCAAGACTACTCTAGCACCAACTGGAATGTGTACTGGGAATCCACAGACATCCAGTTAGGAAGCCATCCCCTCATCTTCCAGCAACCTCACAATATCCCTGATGCCACATTCTTCCTGCAGTAGACTTCGTCAGACACTGTGTTCACACACATTCCTACAGAGTCCATATATCCTCACCATCCCACACTCCCCCCACAAACCCCACTCTTCCTCTGAGAATCCAATCACATGTACTATTTCTTCCTGCAAACTTGTGACGGGGATACACAACATGCCTCCGGCAAATTCAGTGACACGTGAGGAATTTGGGATTCTGGGACTAGCACCAGACATTCATCAGACTCAACACTTTCCATAAACTCTTCCAAGTACTGGAAAGCATTCCATTGACTCATGGGTAATGACCTGCTCCTCCACAACCATCATCCCTTACCTGACAGCTGGAGCAAAATAGATCACATCTCATCACATCTCATCCCATCTCTCCGACATCATCTCCATCCCCGATGACCCTTGTTTTTATTACTCCCTGTTTTCTACTATCCATGAACATACTTATACTGCTGCCCCACTCTTGGCTCCCAGCACTTGGACTGTATACCATAAACAGAATAGACACACCTATCATAACACATGACATAGAAAAAGAACTTTGCAGAAAAAGCACTACATTCCCTGTTGCTGACCACATCATGTATCGACACCAAAAAGACCGTCCCCTATCCTTTCTAGTTACCCTTGCAACCATTTTTACCACTATTCTCTCCACAGGTTACTATCCTGAACCTCCAAACTCCTACTTTTCCACTAACCCCCTTCTGATACCTCCCTGCCACCACCCCATCAGCCTCATCTCAATGATTAGCAAGGTCTTCGAATCTGTCCTCTCCCAACACATCCATCAACACTTGAACTAACTCCATCTGTGACATTTGCCTGCTTTATATCTTCGTTGATAGTCGTCAGTGTTGACGTACTGCATTTTTATACTGGCTGAGAAATGGAGGGGTGGAGGTTCAACAACGATTATTGTAAACGATGTAGCATGCAGTTGCACAGTTGCTTTTCACAGTTCTTTACTTTCATTGTTCACAACCCCACAATATTACACAGTTATATGGCCAGTCCCTAGTGGTAAACTTTGGGTAAGCCTCATTAATAGTTAGCAGGCAAATGTCTGCATACCGTTGAACATCTATCAGCAGTAAAAACCTAACCACACAATTCTTGCAGAATAATTAGGTATGTGTGACACTAGTGAACAGACACTGTCATTGTTTTAACATACACTCTATTTGTGTTACACTTATTTCACAGTTAAGTTGACGCATTGTTGAAGATCTAATCAATACAGGGGTTTTCATCTGAAAATTGGCCATGGACTAACTGTCTCAGGACCAAAAATAGGGCCTCTGTATATCCCCACAATAATAAGTACTGAAATTATAATTAAAACATAACTCATTCAATTAACTGAGTTTATAGAAAAATTCCTTCTTTTCAACAGTTTCTGCTACTACAAGGGTTAGCCTGAATTATTTGTTTAAATGATGAAATTAATAGGTATAGTTATACAGACAATACTTTTGACAAACCTGGTAATTATTTTAGAATTAATTAAGGGCTGGCTTTGGTAACATGTTTTTGAATAGAGCCAAATAAATACTTTAAGAATGTAGTGGTTCTTCTTCCAAATGTTTATAATGAGTACAGAATTTGTATTTGTTTATAAGTCAACAGTAGAATCTAAGTCACAGAACAGTTACTGATTTCACCCTATAACAAAGGATAGTGATGGTCAAAATAAATTAGGAAATTGGACACACATAAAACTGAGCACAAAATTATTCTTGGTGCTATATTTCTTAAGAGTGAGGGCCAAACTTTCTCTTTTATGAAAATGCAGGTTATACTCATGTATGTTGACAATAATTAGTCAAAAATGAATTTAAGGAGTCAGCCACCTCATTAGATTGACCAGATAGATATTACAAGGAGCTAACTGGGCAGTTCAATGACCACAGCTGGCCTGAAAAAGTGGGTTTAACCATCTACACACAAAAGAATATTGCATCAGAAATCTTCTTATAAAAATTACAATACGTAAGTTTTTCAAATTTCTACTTATATGAACTGGCCATATGAAAAACCCCATTCAAAATATTTACATACAGTGTATTACACAATGGCACAAAATATCCGTTAGTTATATTTTAAATAAAGACTACCTAGATATTTTCATGGTAAGTGATGTCCTTTTTGAATAAAAAAAGATTATATTCTAAGCTACATATCACTTTATACAAATCCAGTCTTGCTTCAAACAACAAATGCTCATGGGTTGCAAAAAGTTAAATTGCACTGCACATTGCAGTTATTTTTTAGACAGAAATTTCACTTGTTCAATGTTTAGTATTTCATAAAAGCACTTTCACTTTTTTAATGCGGTTTTTTTTTATTTTTATTTTTTTTTCCTCTAAGTCGTTCACACCTTCTACAGGTCCAAGTGGCAGTTATTAAGGAAATGCACTGCTATCAGCTTCCTTGGAGGTGGTTCTCCTCAGCCACAGTACACGAAAAAGTAAGACAAAATACCCTATTTTTGTATGCTCACGTTTACTTCTAATTAAGTATAAGGAAAAACTGTTTCACACTAATGGTAAATAATGGTCATTACTTTATAAATAAATACATTAAATAGTTCTCATTTCATTTCATTTCATTTCATTTTATTATCTTCCTGTATATCATTTACATGATGTAGGAATTGTCACAACAAAGTTATCATACTAGTACAAGTACTACAGACATAATAATGGAATATCACTTTCAAGGCATTTTTTAAAAGTACAAATTTAGACATATAAATTAAAATTTTTGGCAATAAATTTACACACAATCAAAGTACTCATCTACGTCATAGAAAGTTTTGCTTAAAAGGTAATTTTTAAGCTCATTTTTAAATTTTACTTCATCTATTATTGCCTTCATATACACTGGCAAAGCATTGTAGACTTTTATTCCAAAATAACTTACATGCTTTTGGGTTTGTGTTGTCCTTACCCTTTCTACATACAAATTCTTACAAGTTCTAGTATTATAATTATGGCAGTCCTCATTTGTACACAGAATGCTTTTAAAAATATACAGTGATGGTATTGTGAGTATTTGCAGTTCTTTGAAAAGGGGCCTACAATGAGTTCTTGGAGAGTTATGTGTTATGATTCGTATAGCTCTTTTCTGAAATTTGAAGATATCTGTTAAGCTTGATTTAGTTTTACCCCAGAACACTATGCCGTAAGACACGATGGACTGAAAGTAAGCAAAATACACTAGTCTAGTACAGTCCGTGCTGCATACTCTAGATAATATCCTCAATGCAAAACATGCCGAATTGAGCCTTTGGGATAAGTACTTGAGATGGTCTTTCCAGCTTAAGTTTTGATCAATGTGCATTCCCAAAAACTTTGTGGATTGTACACTCTCTATCTTCTTATCCATTAGTTTTAACTGGAGGTCCATATCTTGAGTTGCTTTGCCATACTGTATATAATTTGTTTTACTTAGATTAAGTGTTAACTCATTAGCATTAAACCAATGTTGAATATATTTCAGGACTATATCAGTTGTGGTAGTTAATGATTTTTTATCATCACTTATAATTATGCTAGTGTCATCTGCGAACAACATTATTTTGGTAGAAATATTAGGATTTTTTATGTCATTTATATAAAGCAAGAATAATAAGGGACCAAGAATACTGCCCTGTGGGACACCTATTTCCAATTTCTTTGCATCTGAGACCCACTTGATTTTCTGATTTTTATGTTCTGCAATGATTTCTACTACCTGAGTTCTATCTTGAAGGTAAGATTCAAACCACTGCTTCACAACTCCCCTTACACCTATTGCCTCCATCTTGTTTAACAGAATTTTGTGATTTACTGTATCAAAAGCTTTAGATAAATCTAAGTTAATTCCTACTACACATTTTTTAGTGTCGAGACTCCTGACAATCTCTTTGGTATAGGCATGGATAGCCGTTTCTGTGCTGTGGCCCGAGCGAAAGCCATGTTGATTGCAGTTTAGAAGTTTGTGAGCATCTAAGTAATTTATGAGTCTGGTTTTCATTAATTTCTCTAGAATTTTTGAAAATGATTGGAGAAGGGATATTGGTCTATAATTTTCTATCTTGTATGGATCTCCTTTTTTAAACAGAGGTCTAACCTTAGAGATTTTCAACCTCTCAGGAAAAACACCTTCACTGAAAGACAAATTTAGTGAAATTTTTTAAGAAAAGTTAATAGAAGAGTTAAACTTCTAGTTTTATGTTTTCAAAACATATGCTTTTCCTAAGCTAATTAACTTATTATTCCTTAATTAGCTTATCTCATGCGTTTGCAGCATGCACATTAATTAAGAAGTACGTAAAGTAAATAATTGTTAAGATTTGTCCTGTTATAATATAAGGTTCTTCAACAGGCCGTTTTCCAATCCATGTTAATAAGCATACAACAACTACTATAATTCAGAATAAAATTTGGTTGATAGGATAGAATTGAATACCTCGGAATGGTGTTTTATTATAAAATGGTAAAATTATTAAGATTCTAATTGATAGGAATAATGCGATAACACCTCCGAGTTTATTAGGGATTGACCGAAGAATTGCATATGCAAATAAGAAGTACCATTCTGGTTGAATATGGACAGGAGTTACTAACGGGTTGGCAGGTACAAAATTATCCGGATCCCCTAGGAGGTAAGGATTAATCAAGCACAATATAATTAATAATGATGTTATTAATACAAATGTAATAGAGTCCTTGAAAGTAAAGTATGGGTGAAATGGAATTTTTTCAATATCTCCATTTAGTCCTAAAGGGTTATTAGACCCTGTTTGGTGAAGGAAAAATAAATGAATTGCTGCTATTGCAGCAATAATAAATGGTAATACAAAATGGAATGTAAAGAATCGATTTAATGTTGCATTATCAACAGCAAATCCTCCTCACACTCATTGAACTAAATCTGTTCCTAAGTATGGGATTGCTGATAATAAATTAGTAATTACTGTTGCACCTCAGAATGATATTTGACCTCAAGGTAAAACGTATCCTATAAATGCAGTTGCTATAACTAAAAATAGGATTACTGTACCAATTATTCAGGTGTGTATGTATATATAAGATCCGTAGTAAATTCCTCGTCCTACATGCAAATAAATACAAATAAAAAATATAGAAGCTCCATTTGCATGTAAGGTTCGAATAATTCAGCCATTATTTACATCTCGGCAGATGTGAACTACACTACTAAATGCTATTTCAATATTTGATGTATAATGTATAGCTAAAAATAGTCCAGTTACAATTTGAATTACCAAACATAATCCTAGTAGGGACCCAAAATTCCATCAAAATGAAATATTTGTTGGTGCGGGTAAATCAACTAAAGAGTTATTAATGATTTTAATTAAAGGATGTCTCAATCGTAAGGGTTTATTCATTAGTAAATTATCTTATTTTACGAATAGGCCCCTGGTTAATGTTGGTGATTTTAACAACTGCTAATAGTGCTAAAAATAAATAAATTATTATTATTATTGTAATAATGAATGTTGGTCTATTATATAGTTTTTCTAAAGATATTGTTATTTCTTGATAATTGATTGAATTATCAATATTTATAGTTTCAGTATTTTTGAAAAAGTCTATAAATATTGTTATATCTAAAATAATTAATGTTGATATGATAAATATTCATATTGTTAAGGTAATAATTATTGTAATTGATTTAGGTTGAAATATTTCCTTTGATGCAATTCTCGTAATATAAATTAATAGAACTAATATACCACCAAGAAATGTTAAAAATAAAATATATGATAACCAATATCTTTCCATTATTGTTCCTGTTATTAGCCCAACTAAAAAAGTTTGTAGGATAATGAAAAGCATTATTGATATTGGGTGTCTTAATTTAATAAAATTAATATTTATTACGTTTGATAGTGATATAATTATTATTTTGATCATTTCAGGGGTTAGTTTATTTAAAATATCGGTTTTGGGGGCTGATGATGGGAAGCTTTCCACCTCTGAAGTTTTAAAAGCGGGGCCAGACTTATCTCCGGTTTACAAGACCGGCGTTTTTTTTAAACTATTAAAACTAATGTTTATATTCTCTGTCTTTACTTCTTTATTGATTTATTTTGCTGGTGTTTATGTTTTTTCTTCTAAACGTAAGCATTTATTAATGGTTCTTTTGAGATTAGAATATATTGTTCTTTCTTTATTTATGTTGGTTATTGTTTTTCTTATTGAGTTTGATTATGATTATTTTTTTCCTGTTATTTTTTTGGTTTTTTCTGTTTGTGAAGGTGCTTTAGGTCTTTCTATTTTAGTTTCAATAATTCGTTCTCATGGTAATGATTTTTTTAATTCTTTTGGGTTATCTTTATGTTAAAGTATTTATTTATAACTATTTTTTTGATCCCTCTTTGTTTAGTTAATAATTGTTGATGGTTGGTTCATTCTTTAATGTTTCTGTCTAGTTTTGTTTTTAAGATTTGTGTTTATTCATATGCAGATTTAAATATGATTAGATATTATTTTGGTATTGATTATTTTTCTTTTAGTTTGATTCTACTTAGTTTTTGAATTTGTTCTTTAATAATTACTGCTAGAGGTTCAGTTTATTTAAGTTCTTATCATTCTAATTTTTTTGTTTTTATAGTTTTAATTTTAATGATTATGCTTTATTGTTCATTTGCTAGATTGAGCCTTCTTTCTTTTTATATTTTTTTTGAGGCTAGATTGGTTCCTACTTTACTTTTGATTTTGGGTTGGGGCTATCAACCTGAACGGTTGCAGGCTGGTGTTTATTTAATTTTTTATACTTTGGTTGCTAGATTGCCTTTATTATTAGTTTTATTTAGGGTTTATGATTTTTCTAATACTTTATATTTTCCTTTATTGGTTGATTTTGGTTCTTATTATTTTATTTTTTATGTTTTTATAATTCTTGCTTTTTTAGTTAAGATGCCAATATTTTTGGTTCATTTGTGGCTTCCTAAGGCCCATGTTGAGGCCCCTATTTCAGGTAGAATAATTCTTGCTGGTGTTTTATTAAAGTTAGGTGGTTATGGTATTTTTCGTGTTATAAAGGTTATTTCTTATTTGGGTTTAAAGTTTAATTATTTTTGATTGTCTTTAGGTTTATCCGGTGGGGTTATTGTTAGATTTATTTGTTTTCGTCAGGTTGATTTAAAATCTTTAATTGCTTATTCTTCTGTTGCTCATATAAGAATGGTTATTGGAGGATTGATAACTATAAATTGATGAGGTTGTATAGGTTCTCTTTCTTTAATGGTTGGTCATGGTTTGTGTTCTTCTGGTTTATTTTGTTTATCTAATATTATTTATGAGCGTTTAGGTAGACGAAGATTATTAATTAACAAGGGTATAATTAATTTAATGCCAAGAATGGCTTTATGATGATTTCTTTTGAGATCTTCTAATATAGCCGCTCCTCCTTCTTTAAATTTGGTAGGTGAACTTAGATTATTAAATAGAATTATGTCTTGATCTTCTTTTAGATTTCTTGCTTTAATTTTTTTGTCTTTTTTTAGAGCTGTTTATACTTTATATATGTATTCTTATTCTCAGCATGGTAATTATTATTCTGGTGTTTATACTTGTTCTCTTGGTTATTTTCGTGAATATCATCTTTTACTTGTTCTCATACCCTCAAAATAATTACACTAAAATTGACTGTAGTCCAAAGGTGGAGACTAGTAAAAATTTTAAAATCAGGTACACATTACACTGCAAAATGTTACTCTAGGTCATAACTCCATCTGTAATTGGTTAAACTTGAAAACTTTGGGTTTCTTTCCCATTTGAAATTCACTTAAATGCCAAGTCCTCATTTGAAATTCACTTCACCTATGGACTCCTATCACCTCCCAGACTGAGATTTTCACTCTGCAGTGGAATATGTGCTGATATGAAACTTCCTGGCAGATTAAAACTGTGTGCCAGACCGAGACTCGAACTCGGGACCTTTGCCTTTCGCAGACAAGTGCTCTACCACTGAGCTACCCAAACATGACTCACACCCTGTCCTTACAGTTTTACTTCTGCCAGTACCTCATCTCCTACCTTCTGAAAACTTTTTGTTATATGGACAGAAGATAAATAAATAAATATACCTACAAAGTGTATTTGTACGGAGTGAGGTGGCGCAGTGATTAGCACACTGGACTCGCATTTGGGAGGATGGTGGTTCAAATTAGCATACAGCTATCCTGCTATAGATTTTACCTCATTTCCCCAAGTCACTTTAGACAAATGCTGGTATGGCTCCTTTGAAAGGGCACAGGCGACTTCCTTCTCTAATCCTGTAGGATCAAAGGCCTTGCTGTTTGGTCCACTCCCCCAAATCAACCAGGAATTTGTATGAGTTGGCTGCTTCCAACAGTGACTCATGGATATTATAGTCATAGAATATTAATTTTTTGAAGTGCAACGTCTTACATTGCTGAACATTTAAAGCAAGTTGCCAATCTCTGCACCACTTTGAAATCTTATCAAGATCTGACTGAATATTTATGCAGCTTCTTTCAGATAGTTCTTCATTATAGATAGGTGCATCTTCCGTAAAAAGTCTGCTGTCAGTATTAATGTCGTCTGCAAGGTCATTAATGCACAACATGAACAGCAATGGACCCAACACACTTCCCTGAGGTATACCTGAAGTTACTGCTGCATCTGACCATGACTCTCCAACGAAGATAACATGTTGTGTCATCCCTACCAAAAAGTCATCAACCCAGTCACAGATTTCACTTGATACCCTTATGATCATACTGTTGACAATAAGCGTGTGCATGGTACTGAGTCAAATGTTTTTTGGAAATCAACTAATACAGGCTTTCAATATTTCGTGAGAAAAGTGCAAGTTGGGTTTCACATGATTGATGTTTCCAGAATTCATACTGGTTGTCATTTAGGGGGTCATTCTGTTGCAGATAATTCATTATGTTGAGCTCAGAATATGTGCTAAGGTTCTGCAACAAATTGATGTCAAGGATATTGGATGGCAGTTTCGTGGATCATTTCTTCTACCCTTGTTGTAAATGAGTGTGATCTGTCTTTTTCCAAGAATAGGGCACTGTTTTTTGTTCAAGGGGTCTATGATAGGTTATAGTAAGAAGAGGGTCTAACACAGTCATAACTTCAGTATAGAATCTGACAGAAATACTTCCAGGCCCTAGAGCTTTGTTCAGCTTTAATGATTTCAACTGTTTCTCAATACCATTGATACTGAGACTTATTTCATTCATCTTATGAGTGGTACAAGGATTAAATTGAGGCCGTTCTCCTGGGTTTTCTGTTGTAAAGCAACATTTGAAAACAGAGTTACACATTTCAGCTTTTGCTTTCTACCCTCAGCTTCAGTTTCTGTCTCATTCACTAGGTACTGGACACAAGTCTTGGTGCCACTAACAGCATTTACATACAACCAGAATTCCTTTTAGTTCTGTGAAAGATCACCTGACAATATACTGCTATGGTACTCATTGAAAGAAACAGACATTGCTCTCTCGACAGCCAGCACTGGGTGTTTAAGAGCGTCAAGAAGAATGTTCGATATGAGTCATCAGCTCTGGCCAGTGATGTACTGTTAATGGCTGCTGTCATGCCACCTTTTGGTGTATGAATTCACACTTTTGCTGTTTGTTGGCAAAGCCAACTAATTTGGAAAAAAAGAAAAAGAACTGGTATTGGTGACACACTGATCTGTAGCTTGTGAGCAGGTGCAGTTAATGAAAGTGATAATAAAAATATGTGACTGTGGTGACAGATTGATCTATAGCTGTGTCCAATGTGTCAGTTGGGTTGGAAGGTGAAAATTTGGTTGTGCATTGGCAAAGACAGTGATTGTGACACTAAAAAATCCTGATTGTAGTTTTTGAAAAAATTGCCAATAACATCATGTTATAGTCACCACATTGTTAATGGTGTTCATTGCATGCTTCTTATGTCACAGGTCAAAGGCGACGACTCATCAAACATTCCTCTACATCTGTTTAAGAAACAGTTACTGCAACAATTTCACTACCTCTAGCACAGTAAATTATGTGGACAGGTTTGTTAGGTATCTGACATGTCAAGATGTATATCTTAACATAGAGACATTGGGTCTCATGCTTGTGCCACATTCACAGTGTTTAGAGAGTGAAGGTATTAAGAGCATCTTCATTTATGGTACACTCTGCTTGGTGACTTGGTCATGCAAACTTAAATGATAAAGTAAGATGAAGCATTTATGGCAACAAAAGAGGCTTACACAACCTTGTAGTACAGTATGAGAGCAACTGAACAACGACTCCCTACTGACTGGTTCTCTCAGGTAATCTCCATACTTACAGGGTCTAGAGTTGAGTTCCTGAACACAAAACTCCTAAAGCAGTCAACACCCCCTCCCCCGTCCCATCCCAAAAAAAGACAATTTTGCAGATTTCTGAGTGCTGTTAAGTACAAAAAATACCTCCTCAGACGTATTAGTATCTCAGTTTTTAATGCACACAAATAAACAATGAGAATAATTCGTAGAGTTGCAGATGACTGCCACACAGAGGCATCTGGACCAGGAAAAGTGTCTGATCATGCGGGCTGAGGTTTCCCACAGTTTCCTCAAGTGAGTTGGAGCAAACACCGAGACCACTCCCAAGAACAGCACATGGCAATTCTCCTTGTGCAATCAGAGTTTGCATTATATCTCTAATGACTTCATTATCTCCAAGGTGTTAAACCATAATCTTCTTTCCTTCTTTGAGTAAAATTTGATTTCAGCGCACATCAGCAAGCTTAATTTATTTAAAATAAACAGCAAATGATACAAATCAGTTTCAAATAATGCCAACTGCATCCTTTTCTAGGGACAGAGTCATGTTGTTCTCCTGGTTAACAAAATTGCCCATTTTTAATGACACTTACAAAATCTCTGAATTTTAGATTTCCAAGACTATTAGCACTGTGGAAAAAATTAAAAGTAAAGGATTTCTTTGCTGTCTCCACTGTTGTAAGAGATCAAAAGCCACAGGATCAATGTACTGGTAGTGACTGGGGGCATAGTTTCACTGTGAAGTCTAAACAATGATACAAATTGTCAGTGTTCTGAAAAAAAGGGAAAGTTGTAAAAAAGGATCTTACATCAACCAGTGAACAGACGTAGGTAGCAACTCAAAGCAAAGGTGAAATAATGTTGCTACATGTCTGTGGAATTCTGATGTTTTCCTCCATCAGGTCCAGTCCAGAACAGTGTGACAGTGAGGAAACTCACTCAAATAACAAGTGGAAACTCCTTTAGGGGCACATGAATGATGCCCGGCACATCCTCACAAGCCTCTTGTGCAGGGAGGACTGAACAGAAACTAGACAATGTCTGCACAAAACACAGTTTGGGGTCAGGCTGTCATCAGGAGCAGCAACACTGTGGAGCTCCCAGCATGGTGACATGGAACTGTGCAGTCTACACTAAACATAGAAAATTAAACTCTGAGAGAATGGGACAATAATCATCTTGAGGGCATTAAATGAGGAAAGAATAAAAAACAGTTGCACAGATTACTTCTAGGTCCAAGGCAGTAGGTGTACTATAAAAGGTGACTCACTGAAACAGTCCAGCACCATGTTGAACGGATACATTTCTAATGGTACAAATATTACAATATCTACACATTCTTAGTAACTTACCTGCAGTTTCACAGTTCAGTTGCACTATCATAAATTGGTTACAAAGGAAACAAATTTGTTAGGTTAGGTTCGAATGATGATAACTCAGACTGACTGTTGAAAGAATGCTGATTTTGAGGTAAATATTGTGAAAGATGCAACACCAATGTAGGTACTTGAGATTGCAATGAATAGTGCACTTCAAATTAAGCAGGTGACGCTGAAGGAATAGTGAGAACTGACTGAAAATCTGTTACAGTTTGATGCCCCACACATTATGTCCCCCAAACCCCATCATGAGAGAGCACATTTAACCATGTAGGTTGAGTCAGGTTATAAGTAGTCAGGCATACATCCACTGGAGGATTCTTCCACAAGGGTACCACAACCAAAGATTCAGTATCACTCTTACATCACATGTGTTACTTACTGAAACTGACAGGGTAAATAAAAATGAGGAGAGAAGAAATAGGACAGAGGACATCTGCCCACTGAAAGGTTATGAAAGTGAAAGAGAGCCTCCTGAAATAGCAGACACCTTCAACATATATATTGTAACTGTAACAGATAAAATAAGACCACATATAACAGACGGAGAGAATACAGAGGCAAAAATTCTACCATTGCATTCATTACATTGACACAGAGGTTTCAAACACAATAAACCAACTAAAAGCCAAATATTTTTCTGGCTTAGGTGGTGTTACACCATTTCTCATAAAGGAATGCAGGAAAGTCTACCAAAAGACTCAACATCTTTATTGAATGCTACAATAGAGAAAAGCATTTTTTCAGTATCAGTGAAATCAAGTAATTTAAGAAAATCAACAGAGGTGACTTAAGAAAATGCAGGCCAATATCATTTATTATCACTTCTACAAAACACTCTGAATTGATAACAAAGAATAGAATTGCCGGGCCTTAGTTCTGAGCTCCCTTGACAGCAATAGAATTTGTGTGGGATATTGAAGGACCTGTCAAAGGTGCCTGACTGCATGAATCATTATGACCTAATGGAAGACACCTTATTACCATGGGAGTCAAAGGAAATGCTGTCATGTTATGCAATTACACATGGTGAACAGAAAGTAATGCACATACATCAAACATACTAATGGGGAAAATATGATCAGTTACTTATCTTAGCAACAAACTGTGAAACATCTTGTGATGCCCTTACTCTCAGCTAGCTGGAGTCCACAAGGAAAGAAGCAATAAATAAATAAACTAATAAAATTGAAAATTAATAAATGATCTCGGCCATCACGTCGTTACTTTGAGATAATGAAGCTAAACTCTGGCTTCAGAAATAACACAAAACTGCAAGTCTGCAAAGGAATCTTCTCGAAACATATAAATACATACTATTTCATGGGTATTGGCAAACCAGACTTGGATGAAGTGTATACAGGAAACAATAGTCTCCAACTTCTGCACACTGGTCAAGAAGCCATCTCAGCAGCTAAGGGATAATGGCAAGTATGACTTGTTCCACGATACAGTTTAACATCACAGTTCCTTACAAAAATACTACTTACCCAGATTACCTAAATTATTGTCACGGTTTCCGAACAATATACTGATTGCTGCAATTAACCTCTTAACTTTAGAAATGTCAACAATTCTGTCTGCACTTCATTTATTAACAACTGCAATTTTGGTTTATCGTAGTGTTCTCAAGTGAACAGTTGTAATGACCATTTCAACTTTAAAAAACATTATTTCCTAAAAAAAACAGAATATTATTTAAAAAATATAACACTTCACCACTTTGAAGTACTTCTAACGTGAATGTAATTAATAAGCACCTAACTATTTAGTGTAACAACGAAAATAATCAATTATTGATAACGTAATATAAACGGATGGATAAAAAAATCTACTCACCAACTGGCTGCAGGGGAAAACGCACACAAAAGTGTTCAACTTTTACAAGCTTTCGGAGCCTGTGGCTCCTTCTTCTTGCAGAAGAGTTGAAAGGGAAGGAAGAGGGGTGAAGGATGAGGACTGCAGAGGTTTAGGGGAAGGGGTGCAGTTCAGAATATAACCCCGGGCCAGGGGAGACCTAACGGACAGGATGAGAAGGAAATACTCTCCCCCTACCACTCCTCTCAAATGATACCAAGCAGAAATTTGTTGATTAGGAATCATAAATAGGTATTTCCTCCAAAACTACCTGTACTGCCAAGAAATTTTTGCTAATATCTATAACAGATGTGTATTTTAAGTTGATTTTATAATACACTACTGGCCATTAGATATGCTACACCACAAAGATGACGTGCTACAGGTGTAAAATTTAACCGACAGGAAGAAGATGCTGTGATATACAAATGATTAGCTTTTCAGAGCATTCACACAAGGTTGGCGCTGGTGGCAACACCTACAACGTGCTGACACGAGGAAAGTTTCCAACCGATTTCTCATACACAAACAGCAGTTGACCGGTGTTGCCTGGTGAAACGTTGTTGTGATGCCTCATGCTGGGAGGAGAAATGCGTACCATCACATTTCCAACTTTCATAAAGATCGGATTGTAGCCTATCGCGATTTTGGTTTATCGTATCACGACATTGCTGCTCGTGTTGGTCGAGATCCGATGACTGTCAGCAGAATATGGAATCGGTGGGTTCAGGAGGGTAATACGGAATGCCGTGCTGGATCCTGATGGCCTTGTATTACTAGCAGTCCAGATGACAGGTATCTTATCCGCACGGCTGTAACGGATCGTACAGCCACGTCTTGATCTCAAGTCAAAAGATGGGGACATTTGCAAGACAACAACCATCTGCACAAACAGTTCGACGACATCTGAAGCAGCGCGGACTATCAGCTCGGAGCCCGTGGCTGCAGTTACACTTGACGTTGCATCACAGACAGGACACCTGCGATGGTGTACTCCACAACTACCCTTGGTCCACGAATGGCAAAACGTAATTTTTTTTGGATGAATCCAGGTTCTGTTTACAGCATCGTGAAGGTCGCATCCATGTTTGGTGGCATCTTGGTGAACACACATTGAAAGCGTGTAATCGTCTTCGCCATACTGGCGTATCACCCAGCGTGATGGTATGGGGTGCCATTGTTTACACGTCTTGGTCACCTTTTGTTTGCATTGACGGCACTTTGAACAGTGGACATTACATTTCAGATGTGTTACGACACGTGGCTCTACCCTTCATTTGATCCCTGCGAAACCCTATATTTCAGTAGGATAATGCACGACCGCATGTTGGAGGTCCTGTTCACGCCTTTCTGGGTTCAGAAAATGTTCGACTGCTGCCCTGGCCAGCACATTCTCCAGCTCTATCACCAACTGAAAATGTCTGGTCAATGGTGGCCGAGCAACTGGCTCATCACAATACGCCAGTCAATACTCCTGATGAACTGTGGTATCATGTTGAAGCTGCATGGGCAGCTGTACCTGTACACGCCATCCAAGCTCTGTTTGACTCAATGCCCAGGTGCATCAAGGCCGTTATTATGGCCAGAGGTGGATGTTCCGGGTAGTGATTTCTCAGGATCTATGCACCCAAATTGTGCAAAAATGTAATCACATGTCAGTTCTAGTATAATATAATTGTCCAATCAGTACCCGTTTATCATCTGCATTTCTTCTTGGTGAAGCAATTTTAATGGCCAGTAGTGTATATATGCAAATTATTTGTTTGTTGGGTTCTTGTTCCATGGATCATTTGCACTCCCTCAGGCCTGGATGCCAGCAGTGATACAGTTGGGAAGTGTGTCATACAGGTGTTTTATCCTCTCCTGAGGCATGATGACAAACAAATGTGGGAAACAGTACTCATTATCATGGATACTGGCACTGGGGTGGAGTTGATGTCCAAGCTGGTCCCATACATGTTCTTTCACAAACAGATCTCGGGATTTTGCTGGCCACAGAAGTACCTCAACATTGAGAAAACAGGTTACAGAGACATGTGCCATGTGTGGATGAACATATCCTGTTGAGAAATGGCACCACTATACTGTTACATGAGAGTGAAACATGTGGATGCAGGATGTCTGTTGTGCCATCAGAGTTCTGTCAGTCACTACTAGCCTCGGCCTGAAGTCAGAACCGATGGCTTCCCACTATATCATTCGAAGTGTAACACTGCTGTGGCTCTGCTAAATGCTGTGGCTCTCCTAAGCATTGGAGGAATGGGTTCTCTCTAGGTCCCACCATACTCACCAATGCTGGTTATCCGTGTCAGTGCAAAACCAATTTTCATCACACGATGTGGATGGGTGGTTTGGAGTGAAAGGGACTAAATTGCTAGATCATCAGTCCTTTCATTAGTTAAGAGATAAACTAGGTGAAATGCAAATCCTGGAAAGCCTTAGTGTAACTAGCTCAAAAAGTAAATAAATAAGAATAAAAAGATAAAAGCACAGAGAAAAACAGCACAGACAATTCATTAAATGATCAGTTAATACAAGGCATTAAAACTGAGAAATGAGAAATAATAAAGAGAAAAGAAAGGTTGGAAGGGTAAAGGCCAGCCTGGGCCACCAAGCAAGAACTCCCAGGGGACCTTCAGGGGAGAAGCAGGAGAGAGTTACCCCACCAATCCCTCAGGCAATCAATGAGGCCAAAAAGCCCCATCTTACAGGGATGAAAAGAAACCACCTTCGCGGGGCAAATCATAACACCAGGTCAGCTGCTTTGGTGTCATTTGCTAACACCAAAGCTACTGTGTCAGGAAGATTAAGAGGCCACCTCAAAACAGCCAAATTAGGGCAGTCAATAAGTAAGTGGAATGTACCCACAGGTCAGCTCAGTGTGGCCAATGCGAAGTCAACAGAGGACGGTGGATTCCCTGCGAGAAGCGTGCAGGGGAAGACTGCCACGTGGTCGTGACTTCTTAAGTGTCCTCAGTTTGTTTGGGGAGACCAAGGCAGACTATTCTGAGTTCCAGACTTCCAGCAATTGATGGAATATAAATGAACAAAGGTCTGGTTCTAGGACTCCCTTTTTCCTGAAATCCTAACATGAATGGGACTCCAAGTGAAAATGACTGACCATTCAGCTTGATGGAGGTCAGAGATGAGATGCTGGACAGCCATAAACAGTGGATGAGGAGAGTATCACTGGTCTATTAGCTGAAGGCTACTAAGGGAGTCACTGCATATTAGGATACTTTTACCAGTCCAAGAACAAACAAGGCTAAGGACTAGTTTATTGGCCATCAATTCATCAGTGAAGACACTGCAGCTGTTTGGCAGAGAGTGGAGTTCACTGCACCATGCATGTGTGTATGCAAAGCCCATCAGGTGTTGAGCCATTGGTGACTATCACTTCTGAACCTGGATACATCTCAAGGACAGCGAGGAACAGTTGGTGAAAAATCATGGGGTCAGCAGAATCTTTTGGACCAAAGGAGATTCTGAGACAAATCTTAGGTTGGGGCCCAAGCCGTGGGGCAGATGTGGTGACTCCCAGACCCCACGTGACAGTGGAGGAAGTTGCAGTTTGAACAGAGACACCGGAGGCATGCAGCAGTTGTAAACTCAGTTCTCCTTGTTGTGGGAGATGGAGATTCCTTCCAGGAAAAACGACTCAGTAGCTGAGATGTTCGGGGAAGCTGCAAATACATATAGTGTAATTCAGCAGCTGTAGTTGGCACCTGATGGGGAATGGAGGAACTCCAGCCTCAACTTATAAGCTGTCCCCAGGGCTAGTTTGGAAGGCTCATGTCACAAGTCAGACTGCACAGTGATGAATGGGATCCAGTATCGGCAATGCTGAGGGTGAACCTGAATTATATGCAAGACTGTAAGACTCCTACAGTCGAGACAGGACAGAATCAGGGCTTTGTAGAGCTGCAAAAGGGTAGAGCGATCTGCACACCAGCTAGTGTTACTGAGGCAGTGAAGTGTATTCCGGTGTTGCTAGGACTTTCAATTAAGTTGGGTGGGGAAGCCACATCAGCCAGTGATCAAAGACCAGTCCCAAAAAGCAATGCATCTCAGTTAGGCAGAGATCTGGGTGTGGGTGGACAGTGACAGGAGAGCATGACACAAGTCTTGGCAGTTAACCTATAAATGGTGCTCAGCAATACCCATACTAGAGGAGCAACAATAAAAAAACAAAAATCATCAGTATATACAGCATATGAGGAGAGCAACACCAAAGATCCCACAGCCACAGCTAGAGCACTGATGGCCACCAGAAAGAAGGGGAGCTCAGGACAGAGTCCTGTATGACCCTGTTTTCTTGGATATGGGGGGATACTGACTGAAGCACCTTCTGGAACCCAGAATGTAGGTGACAACAAGTTCTTGAGAAAAATTGAGAGTGGACCCTGGAGACACCACTCATGTAACATAGTAAGGATGTGGTGATGCCATGTCATGTTATAAGCCTTCTGTAGGTCAAAAAAGACAGCAATGAGATACTGGTGACCTACAAAGGCCATCTGGACAGTGACCTCCAGAGGAGCCAAATCGGCAGTGGAATGGCCTTTGCGAAAACTGTCCTGAGATCAACAAAATGACCCCAAGACTAAATGAGCTAACGCAGCCATTTGCTCACCATTCATTCAAGGAACTTACAAAGAACGCCGGTAAATCTCACTGGACAGTAAATGTCCACTGTTAGGGGATTCTTACCCAGTTTCTCGTCACTGAGATGGGAACTCCCAATTGTTCCACATCTGATTAATTCTGCAGGTGCTGGGAACAACCAGTAACTGCTGGACGAGAACTGATGCTACAGGGAGGTCAGTGTGGAGTAAATGGGCCTGAGCAGCAGGGATAAGCCTGAGGGAGGCAATTGTCAGTCACAAAACATCCCCCCAACACCAGAGGACTCAGAGGTGTGTGCCGCCTACCTGTTCAGTGCAGTGAAAGTAAGGCAGCAGCACAGCTGGTGGACAGCTCCGGATCAGCTGAGGGCAGACACAACCCTCGGAATGCCACCGAGATGGGCGAAGCTGTTAGCGGCTGGCTGAGGAGACAGCACGGTACTGCTCAGCGGTGCTGCAGAAATGGGGATTCCAATGCAGAAGAGGTGCCGGAGGATGAAGGCGTGCTCTAATAATGGCGGCACAAAATGTCGGAGAGAAGAGCTCTTGAGCTGCACTTATGACGGATGCCGTTTACAGTTCCTGCAAGAGTTCGCATAACTCACTATAATATGCTGGACTGCATGCGCAAAGCAGTTCTGTGCTGGGTGTTGGTGGACTAAAGTTTGTTGCGATTCTCTGCTCTCCTACAGAGAGCAGTTCCGAGCAATCGACCACATTGATTGATCTGCTATCCTTGTTTCAACCTCCATAAAATGACTCCATGAATGTTGTAGTCACCATAGGAGTAGTATCCTGTATTGCAATTTTTTGGTCTAGATGAGGCCAAGTGTACTGTCTTTGCACAGCCAACTACCTGTCCTATGGATCTGTCCTTGTATCCTCAATGAGAATCAGACTCTGTACACGTGCCTTCCATCATACCACATAGTACTGCAAATAAACGGTGGGCTGTCCTCCCATCCTATGAGTTTCCTGTTGACTAACAACGCCTCTACAGAGAGGGAAGGATGACTGGAGATACTTTTGGATGAGTTATGCAAACTTGTGCTGGAACAGTTCTTGTCCAGCAGTCACTGGCTGTTCCCAGCACCCGCACAATTAATCTGATCTGGAACAATTAGGAGTTCCCATCTCAGTGACAAGAAACTAGGTAAGAATCCCCTAACAGTGGACATTTACTGTCCAGTGAGACTTACTGGCGTTCTTTGCAAGTTCCTTGAATGAATGGTGAGCAAATGGCTAACCCATTGGGGCCTTTTGGTTGATCTCAGGGCAGTTTTCGCAAAGGCCATCCCACTGCTGATTTGGTTCCTCTGGAGGTCACTGTCCAGATGGCCTTTGCAGGTCACCAGTATCTCATTGCTGTCTTTTTTGACCTACAGAAGGCTTATAACATGACATGGCATCACCACATCCTTACTATGTTACATGAGTGGCGTCTCCAGGGTCCACTCTCAATTTTTCTAAAGAACTTGTTGTCACGTACATTCTGGGTTCAAGAAGGTGCTTCTGTCAGTATCCTCCCATATCCAAGAAAACAGGGTCATACAGGACTCTGTCCTGAGCTCCCCCTCTTTCTTGTGGCCATCAGTGCTCTAGCTGTGGCTGTGGGATATTTAGTATTGCCCTCCTTATATGCTGAGCCCCTTGCCCCGGCTGCTGCTGTTGTCCGTGTGCTGGCAGTTACTGCTGCCGCCGCCGTCCGTCTGTCCGTCCGTCAACCGCCACCACCCGGTGATTGCCGCCAACACCGGCACTGCGCCCCAGCCGAGGATACTGGGCAACAACTTTTGGCATTGTTGTCCAGCCGCTGCCTGGAGTGATTTGCTGGACCATCTTCACTGCCTGTTAGATTCTTCATCACTGCCCCCCCCCCCCCTTATCACTCTTGTCACCACCGCCGCTGCTCCTGCCACCACTGCTGCAGTCCTTCGCCACCACCACTGTCCTTGTTGCCACTGCTGTTTCTCATCCCTGCTGCCATCGCCGTCAGCACCGTCACCATCTTCATCCCCATGGCTCAAACTCCATCATTTTCACCTCCCCCTAAGCTGCTCCAACCACCAGCACATGGAACTCATCCACAGACTCCATCACTGTCCTCCCCCTCCGTCCCCCCGACTCCTGTGCCGTTTTTGGCTGTCACTTCCCACGACTCTCCCTCACCTTTAGCTGTCGCCTCGTCGCCAACTTCAGACTTCCCACCACTCACTGCTTCACCTATGACAGGTTCCCAGCCAGCACGGATTTCCACCCACAGTACCGCAGCCTCTGCGACGCCTGTGCCATCGACCCCTGCATCACCTGCCCCTCAGTGAGGACTTGCCCCCCGCCACCTTCCCCTGCAACTGATCCCTCAGTCCCCTTCCTACCCTGTCCTGTCTAAGAAACCTACTAAATGCCCTAATGTTGACCCTTTACCCACCCAATCCACAAAGAAAACCCCTGATCACTGCGACCCACCCACCCCCATGTACGCGACTCTGGCCCCACCCCTGACAAACCTTTCCATCCACACTTCCATCCTCTGCAATCTTGATCCTCAGTTCCTCGACACTCACACCCTCACCCTTGCAATCTGTAAATATTTCCCAAATGCCCCCATCTCCATTCTCATTCCTTGAAAACACTCGATTCTTCTTCCACACCGATCTCCTCTTCAAAATCCCATGTATCCAATTTGGCCCATGAGCAACCCTTACCCCACCCAGTTGTCTCCCATCAGGATCAAACTCCCCAACATCCACTGACCTTCACCGCCATAATCATGAAGCTTAGCCCCGTGATCATGGAGGCTGAGGTGTTGGCAGAACTAAATTCCCATCCTGACATTGAAATCCACTCAGCCTGTCACAACTTTCATGATCCCTGTCAGACTTACCTTATGCACCTATTTACAGAATTCCCCTCTATTGACTGCCTCCTTACAGAGGGAGCCCTCACCTACAATACATGTCACAAAGTTGACCCCTCCCATTCCCTCTCCAATCCAACCTCTGCTAACGCTGCCTCAAGTACAATGACCATGTCGCTCTTGCCTGCAAAATCCCCTCTCCCTGTCCCCACTGCAAAGATTCCCACTACTCGAAGAACTCCAACATCCCCTCTCTCCCATCCTGTAACACCTGTAACGAACCCCATCCTACATACTCCTCTAAATGTAAAGCAAAACCTCCTCCCGCCATCTCAGAGCTCACCATCCCTGTCTTCCCCATCGACGACCCCATCCACCCCAACAACTCGCTCCGCCCTCCTCCTACTGCAGAAGACATCATCTGCTTTGATACCATTGTCTCCCAAAACATCCATGCCTTCCAGCATGATTGTAGCAGGCCTCAATGTCTACAGCCATGCTCTTGCTGAACCCCAGGAGTGGTATTAGTTTATCACCACCCTCCACGCAGACTAGGTTCCTCTCCCCCAACACCCCCCTCCTCAACCTCCTGTACACAGTAGATGTGCCCCAGTCCACCCCTCCAATCCACCTCGTGCATATGCCGATAACACCGCCTTCCTTGCCTTCCCTCCTACCCTGCAATGGAATGAATGCCTTCACCAGAATCACCTTGACCTTTCTGCCACATGGTGTAACCAGTGGGTCCTCAGAATCAATTCATCCAAGACCCAGGCAATCATCGTAGATTGTACCACTAGCTCCTTCTGGCTCCTTGATTGTTCTCTTAGCATTTGTGCCCATCTTGTTTGCCTCTCTCCCACACTCACCTACCATGGACTCACCATTGACCATCACCTCACCTTGATCCCTCATCTCTGCTTTATCCAATCCAGTGCCCATGACCGCCTCCACCTCCATAAACTCCTCTCCGGCCAGACATTGGGATTGCCTCTCTCTACCATTTTACACACTTACAAATCCTCGTTCTGGCCCATTCTCTGTTATGCCAGTCCCACCTGGATATCTGCGCCCCCCCCCCCCAAAAAAAAAAAAATTTGTATGTCCCTCCTGATCCTTGTGTGCCATGCAGTCTACCTTGCCTTACGTTTATTCCTCCTTTACCCCAGTAGATCCTCAATGACCTGATTCCTATCCCCAATCTGCTCCTTTTCCTTGAGCATATCTGAGTCCTCTAAACCTCCAGCCGACTCGATGCCCCCCCCCTCCTCACCCTCCCTCACTGCTCCTCTCCTTTCTGATGCCCGCTCGCTGCCTTGCCTTCACTGTCGTGTCCCTCTTACCCTCCACCTCTACACCCTTCATCTCCTTTCCCAAGGTGACTTGTCAACTCCCCCTCCCAGATGATGCCCTCTCTCCCTCCATTTATCCCTGTCAACTCTGATCCTCACTTCCCCATCCCTCCTTCTGTCCTTTTCCCGAGCTCCCAATCCCCCCTTCTGTCCTCTTTGTTTTCTCCCCCCTACCCTCTTTTTCATTCCCTTTCTCGTCCCTTAAATCCCTTTGCTTTTCCCTCCACTGCCTTCCCCACTCCTTGTCACCTTCGCCCTGCCCCCCCTTTTTTTTCTGTGTCCTCTTCCTCCATCGGCTCCCCCCTTTTGCTTTTCCTCTCCTCTCCTCCTTTACCCCCTCTGCTGTTAGCCTCCCCCCCCCCCCCCCCCCCCCGCCTCCATCAGCTTTCTTGTCTGCTTCATAGTGCAAGTTTCTTTAATTGTGCCTGTCTAATTACTATGTATTTTAATCAGCATAGCCGACCCTTTGGTTTTTTATTTTGAGTTACGCTACTTTACGCCCTATTACGGTTTTAACCCGTCACCGTTTTAGCTCCTGGTTGTATCGTTTATTCTTCACTCATTATGTTTTTAAACTATTTTGTAGGCTGCAGAGCGGCATATTGCGCTGCTGCCAGCCCGCCTCCCCCTCTGAGGGGGAATCAAATTTTGATAAAGAGGGACAAAAAACGGGAATGTGGGGAACAGAGAAAAGAAGCCACATCACATACAGTATTTTAGCTTGAACTAATATGCGATTAAAATTGGTGCACAGTGTTTTGAGGTTAAAGAGTTGATGAATCGTCACATTTGATCGCGAAAACTTGTTGGAATGATACTAAAATGTAAGGCATATTACTGAACCAACAAAACAGACTGTCTCTATCTATAGTAAGATATCTAGTTCAAGCAATACGCTTTCATTATTTGTTTACTTGCGTGCGCTGTATTGTTACAGGACACGTGGATTTGTTAACAAGACATAAAAGCTATAACAAATATGCAAATGTAATACGAATAATATAAACGATTTTGTTAATTTCTCGGCATTTAATAGCTGTTTCTATACTACAGTAAAATGTGTCAAATACAAATAGTAGTACAACACGAGTGTAAAATGTTCATAAAACTTATCAATATGCATCACATCTCCCATTTTAAACAAGCAATGTATAAGACTGGTGTGACTACAAATATTCGGTAATTGCCGATTGCTGAGTGCTGTTAGCAAAGCGTATGAGAGACCCGCAACACTTTCTCACTCAGCGTATTAGGGTGCCATCTGTCGGTAACATCTAGCAACACTGCGGTTCGGAGCTTCACTCCAAACGATTTAAATTCTTCATATTTCATTTCAGTTTGCAATTATAAGTTCTGCAGGCAGATGATAGATGTAATGAAGAAGTCCCTCGCTTTAACTGTTTTCACTCTGTTGCTATAATCACGTGTATATTCCAATTAATTATGAAGTGAATAGTTCATACCTAACAATATTTGCGGTACAATGTTCTACATATTCATACATTAAATTAGTATCGGGGCGATTATTGGACAAGTTAGTTATAGTTAATTTACATAATTTTTGAAAGGCGTGGTTGTTGATCATGCCCACAATCTGCATGAACGTTGTACTTATTATATCAATTTCGTTATAATTGTAACGTTAGTGATTTCAACGCTTGATGCTCAGTTGTTGCGTAAGATATGCTAGTTCACAGACTAAATTTTGTTTCAACGACACAATCAGCATTAAGTTCGGTTTACCTATGTACTTCAATTGGCTTTAGTTTCAGTTAATGGAACAAGTGTGAAAGTATTGATATTGTGCGATATTGAGAATCATTTCGCAAATTACCACACAGTACCACAGGAGCTCATATTTTGAATACGGGTTCTAACCACGTTGTTGCGCCTTCACAAGTATCTGAACTACATTCATTGTAAGTCACTTGATTTATCGATAATTCAAAAAGCCAGTGACAGCAAAACTGGAAAAGTTGCCACAGCGTCTTTACATCGTCTTTGTCAGAAGTAAGGTTAGTTTCTATGTTTGTAAATGAATCTGGGGGCATCATTTGTGCAAAGTGTGAAACGTCCCCCCACTCAAGTGCTTTCATTACCAGAAGTATTAGCAGTTGTATAATGTGAATTATATTGCTAGTAATTAGTAGCAATATAAAGTTTTAATCATTCTCCGAGAATGATTCTCGTGATTTTGTCAGACGCGACTACTGGATGCTCTATGTACCCATCCACATTTAGAAGAGGTAGTCATGAAGATTCAAAATGACTCTTGAAGAATTCGCACGGTAAAGGAGCCATAGTTGATTATAAAGTGTGCAAAATGAGTATTGATACAGTGCGTAACTGAAGTTATTATGTGATTAGAAAGGAATGATAAATAGATGTGAACCATACTGAGACTGAATAACGAAAATTCCATTCACATTCCATTCCCCCACATTTTCTGCCACGTATTTAATGATAACGACTTGCTAGAGTGTCATACCGATCCGTTTATCCTTGAATGTTGATTCTGATGACGGACTGACCTGTAGCGTAGCCCAATCTCTAGGTTAGGACAGAATGTTGCGTGTTTTCAGATTGATAATGTGCACGTCAAAACATTGGAAAGCACTGATCTTACAGATACAAGTTGAAATTGGGAATATTAGTAATGCAATATTTTAAAGTACAGACAAAGGTATAGCTGTGTATTGTACCGTTGGAAATAATATCAGTCTTGTGAATACAGCTGTTTAATGTTTGGTAAAAGTTACCTAGTAGACACCAGATTGAATTTTTTGTAGTTTATGTACAATATATGTGTGTAATATGCATCAAAATACTCATCAGAGACTTAGCCATTATCTGGTTTTAAAATCACCATGCAATTAAAATTCTTTTTCCTTTATTGTGTTTCGATTCCCTCTGGAAGGGGTTGGGCTAGCAGTAGCTTAGTACTTTTATTTATATATCTCTTGTTCCGGTGATCCATGTTGTGACACTATCTCAGGATATGGAACGTGTCAATTTTACAAGCTTTAGGCCAGAATTTATGGTAATACATAAAACAAAACAAAAACAGTAACTTAGGTCCCACTATAAAAAAAAATTCATTTTAGAGATAGATAGAGATTACAAAACAAAGAAACAGTAACTTAGGTCCCAATACAAAAGTACATTTTAGAGATAGATAAAGATTACAAAATAATAAGTGTTACAGAGAAATAAACAGTGCATGTTTACAATAAAAATATTCCGTTTTACAAATACAAATTTGGGCATACATTTGCAATTTACAATACAAGAAATGTTAAACACTGTAGTTCAGGAACTCTTCTAATGTATAAAATGATCCTTGCATTAGGTACTGCCTTAAGGTTTTTTTTAAATAGGAGATCATCATCTACCAAACATTTAATTCTTGAAGGTAGGGCATTAAAAATCTTACAGCCACTGAAATGGACTCCTTTCTGCACCATACTTAGATTTGGCTGTTCATAGTGGATATCATGTTTCCTTCTAGTACTGTGACTGTGATATGCACTATTCAGCTTAAAGATGGATTTTTCTTGCCTTATGAAGCACATCAACGAGAATATATATTGCGCAGTGAATGTAAGTATTTCAAGCTTCTTAAAAAGATTCCTGCATGTGGCTCTAGGATGGACTCCACACATGATCCTTATGGCTCTTTTTCGTACACAAAGTACTTTTTTAGCCAGTGGCTGATTTCCCCAAAATATAATTCCATATGCCATAATTGCATGAAAGTAACCATAATACGCTGACTTCATGGTTTCCACATTTCTGTAAGAAGAAACAATGCGCAATGTGTATGTTGCTGAACTTAGTCTTTTGCACAGATCCACGATGTGGTTTGACCATTTCAATTTGCAATCAGTATGCAAGCCTAGGTATTTTGAGGAATCTACCCTGTTTATTGTCTGCTCACCTATCTTTACAAATATTTCCTCATCTTTGGATGTTTTGTGGAACTGAATGTAGTTTGTTTTACAGCAATTTAAAATAAGACCATTAATGTTGAACCAGTTCACCGTTTCATTTAAAACCTTATTTGCTGTTATGAGTTGATCCATTTCCCTGCTGCACCACTTAAACCGAGATGTGCAGCTTTTTGTAAAAGAATGCAGTGATTTACACAGTCAAATGCTTTTATTAGGTCACAAAATATACCAATCACTTTGTTTTTTGTTGATAGATTCCAAGAATTTGCCAGTAAACGCAAATATTGCATCTACCACTGACAAATCTTTCTGAAATCCAAACTGACTTTTGCTGAAGCTATTGTGTTCACTGAGATGCTTAACTATCCTGGCATGCATTAGTTTCTCTAAAACCTTTGAAAAGCTTGTCAGTAGTCATATTGGCCTATAGTTAGCAGTATCCGTCTTATCCCCCTTCTTATACAGCGGTTATACAACTGCATACTTAAGCCTCTTAGGAACTATTCCTTGTTTAAGTGACACATCAAAAATGTGGCAGAGGACTTTACTTACATGGCTGGAGCAGTATGCCGATGTTCAGCCTACAGAATTTTTAAAACATAATAATAAGTAAAAAAAGCAGGCAATAAAAATGGTGGCTTTTAAATTGTAAACTGGTGGAAAGTTGTGGAAGTTAAAATATAAAACAAACAGTTGGTGATGCTAATTAAGTACACACGGGAAGCAGACAAGTACAACAGTAGACAGACAATTAAGAAACCCGGTGACAGTCTGGTTTCTGTAGGCAAGAGATAAAAAAATCACACTCAGTGACAGTATAGTTTCTACTCACAACACTTCAGAAAAGACGTATAACACTTAACACTCACTTAAAACACTGCGCTAAAAAAAGTTGGCATGGAAATGACACACCACAGCCCAGGTCATCACTTTGGGAAAGGAGATGAAGGGTGTGGAGGTGCAAGGTAGGTGGGACACAATGATGAAGGCACAGCTGTGGGTGCGGGTTCAAAAGGAGAGGAACATCCAGGGAATGGGGGGGATCAAGTCTGTGGGAGGTGTAAAGGATGCAGATATGTTCAAGGAAGAAGAGCAGATGGCAAGGAATCAGGTCGTATAGGATGCGCATGGGGTGTGGGAGGTGTATACGGAAGGCTACCACAATCTTTATTCGGCCTTCACATTACTCGGCTGCCCCAATTCTCAACTTCAACCAAAAGGAACACTGTGTGAATTTACGTCAGTGGAAAGGGCACAAGGCAGAAAATTCCGCTGGTGCTCTCAAATTGTAGTCAACCAATATAGTTAATTGGACCACATGGTGACTAAATTTCACCAATAGAAACACTCAGTGTTGCTCACAGGGAAACCTCCCCAACAGCGAACCACCAAAATGAACCACACAACATGAATCGATGTGGCTTGGATAGTTGAAACCCCTACTCAACTTTATCATCCTCGGTCAGTGAACCACGAAGCTTGTAGCGATGGGACAGCTCCACACATGCTTCGACACAGCTCAGGGATGCGCAGCAGATCCAACCGATTGCACCGCTCGGAGATAACTTCCCTAGTCCTCAGCAACCGACCGACTCCTCTCAGAATGCCGACAACATCCAAAATTGACGTCAGTGGAAATAACGCCAACTACACACACAACCTGACAAACACTTGCACGAAGACCTGAACAATACCTAACAGTGAGTAAGCACACATGATGACAAATAGGGAGTCGATGTACACACACACAGCTGACTCACGAACAATCGGCGAGCCAAAACGCGTCGTCTGTTAGGATGACTGACCGATGATCCACCGAGACCGTGGCCCGGCTCAAGTGATGCGTGGCAGCAATGGTCGGGCGAGCCGTGTCGACGCCGACCTCACCGCTGCTCCAAACCTACTGCACCAGTGCCGCATCGCAACTCTCGACTGGCAGGTCCGGACTGCACTCCAGACGCGGTCCAACTGACTGGCGGCCTGAACTCGCGACCGGAACTCACTTACGACAGACAACGCCCGGGAAGTAATAGCAGTCGAGCAAAGATACTTCGAGATGGGATATATCGAAATGTGCTGCTAGTGCCAGTCACGGTCAGGCAAAGCAGCAACTCAGTGACAGTAGTAATTTAAATTAATGTAGTGAGGTGGCAGTACATTAAAAACAGGGTGTAAAATACATGATGGCAGGAACACAACCCACACACGGCTCAGTTAACTGCACCGTTTATCTCGCTACTTGCGACTTATGTTTGCTACTTGTCTCTGGAATCGCAACTAGAGAAGAGGTTCACAGGACATGGTTACTGTGAAGGAATGCTTTGCCTGGTGATAGACACACACACAACTCAACGCCACACTGCCAATAAACTCTTCCAAGTTATTGGTCTGCTTTCCAAAGCCTTTTCTGGAAACCATCCTACCCTGCAAAACCCTCTCCTCCTCAATGACCGTCCCTTCCCAGACAACTTCTGTAAGGCCAACCACTTCACCTCCCACCTATCCAAAGTCTTTTCCATTCCAGATGATCCACAATTTGATTACTCCCTCTTCCCCGACGTTGTCAAATGTCTGGATACCACCGCTCCTCCCCTTGCTCCTAACTTCCAGTGCTTGGGCCACACACCACCATGAGAACATAAGACTCCCATCAGTACACAGGACATCAGCCTCACACTCTGCACTAAACACAACTCTGCTCCCACCCGTGACCACACTACCTACCGCCATCTCAAACACTGCCTTCCCTCCTTTCTTGCAGCCCTTACCATCCTCTATAACGTAGTCTTTGCCAATGTAATCCTTGCCACCTGCTTCTACTTTGTCCTGTGGAAAACCTGCCATATCCTGATGTTCCCCAAACCTAACAAGCCTCTGTCTGATGCCTCTTCCTATTGCCCTATATGTCTCACACCAGTGTTCAGCAAGCTCTTAGAATACATCCTTACCTGGCACATCCATCACCACCTCCACCGACACCACATCCTCCTCAACACCCAATGTGACTTTCGACCTTCCTTCTCTGCCAACAATCAACTCCTATACCTCACCCATCTCCCCTCCCTCCAACTTAACTCCAGCCGCTCCACCATTTTTGTCTCCCTTGACGTGGTAAAGGCGTACGACCGCATATGGCATCCCAGTCTCCTGTTGAAACTCCAGATTTACGCCCTTCCTATCACCTATGTCTGTCTGATGGCCTCCTTCCTCTCCACCACCCCCCCTATGTCAGCGTTCGTTACACTGATTACTGCATCTTCTAGCCCTCTGTGGGTTGCCCTGGACTCTGTCCCCCACCCTCTCCTCTACCATCCTCTACCATCCTCCACACCTATATATCCTTGATCCATCGCATCCTCTGCTATGCCAGTCCCGCCTGGATCTCTGCCGCCCCCAAATTCTATAAATCCCTCCAGATCCTCTAGCACCTTGCACTTTGCCCTCCCTTCTGTATACGCCTCCCATCCCCCATGTGGAAATTCTATGACCTGATTCCTTTCCCCCATCTGCTCCTTTTCCATGAATATATCAGAGTCCTATACACCATCTGCAGACTTGATGCCCCCATCCCCTGGTTGCTCCTCTCCTCTCCACCCCTGCCCTCTGCTGTGCCTTCACCATTGTGCCCCCCCTCCCCCCTCTTCCTCTACACACTTCATCTCCTTTCCCAAGGAGCCTTCTGTCAACTCCCCCTCTCTGAACATGCCCTTTCTCCCTCCATTTATTCCTCCTATCAACTTTGATCCTCACCTCCCACTTTCTACCTCTTTTTCCTAGGCTTCCTCTGGCCCCAACCCTCTTCGTGTTTTCCTTCTTCCTGCATACTCTGTCATTGACTCCCTTCTCTCCCCTGAGTACTTTTGTATCCCCCTCCTCTGCCTTTACACACTCCCTCTCATGTCCACCCTGCCCTCCCTTATGAGTCCTCACCCTTCATCGGCCCCTCAACCCCACTGTTAGTGTATTCCTCACCTCCTCCCTTTTTCCCCCCTCATCTGTTCATGTCCCCCCCCCCCCCCCCCTCCCCTGAACCATTCTGCCCTAGGCTGTGGTGTGTCATCTCCATGCCAACTTTTTAGTGCAGTGTTTTAAGTGAGTGTTAAAGTGTTCTGTGTCTTGTCTGAAGTGTAGTGAACAGAAACCATACTGTTGCTAGGTGTGAGTTTTTATCTGTTGTGAACAGAGACCATACTGTTGCCGTATTTCTTAATTGTCTGTCTACTATTGCACCTGTCTGTTTACTGAATGTTTTACTTTGCATTGCCAACTCTTGTTTTATATTTTAAATTCCACAATTTCCTGCCAATTTACAATTTAAGAGTCACCATTTTTAATGACTTCTTTTATTGTTTATTACCTTCCTACTATGTTTTTAAAACTTCTGTAGCCTGAAGAGTGGTGCACTAAGCTACTAAGAGCCCTTCAAAGATGAACAAGAAGAAGAAGCAGAAGAAGAAGAAGTAGAAGAAGAAGAACATGAAGAAAAGAAGAGGTTCACAGGAAGAAGTAAAAAATTCAGCAAGATGGCACATAGCTTGAATGTTAAAGGCTACTTGCAACTCCTAGTTGCGACTCAAATTGCAGCCAGATTGTATAAAGTTGTTATTGTGACATGTCTAACTTCTCAATCACTGTGATTTATAATAGATACACAATTTCTTGCCCACCCCCAATAAATATTTAATTGGTGGCTGAATCTAACTGTTCATGTATATCACTAACAAATACTTACAAATTTTTTGTACTCTCTGTGGATTCATTTTTAAGTCCTCTTACTACATCTCTGAATAGTGGCAGCGAGGATTTCCCTCAGTCAAATGACCATACGATCTCCTTGGCTTTGTGTCATGCCTGAATACAATAAATTCCAACTATAGCCGCAATTATATCTGCAACTCCAGTTTGCGCCCTAATCCTATGTGTATTTTCCTGTATACCCACAGGAACTTCCAACACACATTTTCAGCATTGCTGTCGGAAGATAACTCAGCTTTTGAATAGTTTTCATTCTGAATTGAAGTCCATGGGAAACCTCGTTACTAAAAGTCACGGCTGGTAAACCTCATATTTCCAAACTTCCCCTTTTGGACAGTTAGGAAGTTCAATGTTACAAACCCTACTGAGTTTACAGAAAAGCAGCCTAGGCTATTTTTACTCTTCTGTTTATTTACTTCCCTGACCACTCAAATATTGTCTTCAATGTCCATAAATATAAAAACTCATTATAGCTTCTATGATATTTATCAATTTGTTGCTTGTGAATTTCGTTAGTCTTGTTGTATATTGAATCTTATGCCTAGTTTCAGACTTAATTTTTCATATTATTTCATATCTCCATGAATTGGCCAAATCTCCTTGTGGAGAATGATAAAGTCCATTTTATTAGTAACTGAGGTAGAGTCTGTGCAGGATAAAGTGTCCAATGTGCAGTGACCAGTTTTTCACTTTCTGGCTTGCGGGCGATGATACCATCAAACGTACGTGCTGCAGTATTTCTTAAGACGATTTTACATAAACTATTTGGTAAGAAAAATTGATTTCTGCATTACTTAGTCAGGCTCATGATGATATGCACACCATTTCTTTAATGGTCATAGTTATTATGATATTTACACGGAAGTAAGACACGGCACAAAATTCTAAAAAGTTTGCAATGACAAACAGGGGTTGATATAATTTTGTGTTTGGGACATATTACATAATATGTTACTGCATATGAAATTTATCGAAGACACTGAATTTTTCATTAGACTTGGGTGAAGGTCTATCCGGCACCAATCTCGAGAAAATGTAGCACTCTCACTTGTGATCATATTGCAGCAGCGATAAAGCCAGAGTGAAATGTCCAAAACATTCTTCATATTTCATAAACAGGAGGAACATAGGGCTGGACAGTGATGCTAGAGGGTGGCAGCAGCTGCTGCACAATTGTAGTACGCAGCATCGAAGACAGAGGGCAGGGAGAGCTACAGAGCAGACTGCATGCAGACTCCTGAGAGTACAAAAGTTATAAGAGTGCATTTTATTTTGTTTCTTTCCTTTCAAGTACACAAAATAAAAAAAAGAAAATGTTCACATTGAAGGCTAGTATCATCTGAATCAAAAGCATGACTATATTGGAAAAAATTTCTCTGATACTAGTATATGCAGGCCCTATGTAGGTTAAATATGGGATTGTATGAATGTATGGTGTGCTTTCTGACATGTCCCAAAGAGCAGAAACCTTGCTTACCAAAAAATGTTTTTGTTGGAGTGAAGACACTGAAGTGAGGGGTCAGTGATGCTGTTATTGCTTTTAATGATGGCAACACTGGTAGGGTGAGAGTGCTACAGCATATGGGAATTAATCCTGGAGCAAACCGCATCAAAGAACTTAAGCAGAAGGTCAAGGTTCGCATTGATAAAGCAGAGTATGCAGTACAGTTGGCCACTAAGAAGTCCAGAAAGGAGAAAAGAAGAAAACACTTGGATAAAGATCAAGAGGATGATATACAGTATGGTGCAGGCTGCTTCTGAGTGACTAAAAATAAAAAATTAAGCATATATTAAGTGAGTTACAGTCTTTTGAAACTTCAGAAGCCAAGCCTGAAAACTTCCATTTTCTGTTGCATTTTTCTCTAAATCTCAGAAACCATCTTGAGTAGAGTACTCAAATTTTCAGTGAGTAATATCATACATATCCTGAGTCTACTGAACTGAAAGGAGAACATAATGTTATGTATAATTAAAATTATTTTTAATCTACTAAACAGTACACAAAATTTTAATTGTGTAATTAAAAAATTGCATTTCCGAAAGCAGTGGCTCAAATGCAATTATTTTAGTTCAGGAGACTCAGAACATACAGTGTAATGTACTGTAAAACTTTCATGTCAATGGCTACAGTGCTGCCTGAAATACAGGGAAGCCGAGTCTCTAAATTTGGCGTTGTTAAGATAGTGCGTTCCAACTCCCATTAACGTTCTAAGTATCAAATAAAGGAACAGAGTAAAAAAATTGCAGTAATAACTTCTGTTTTGTTTCAAAGTGTAGCCACTCACCCAGGCTTACTAAATGGCTATATCGATGTCACCCATTATTTGTTCAACTATTGTAATACTTGCACAATTGCAATTGGTCATACTCTCATAACAGCTACAGTTGCCACAGTGCCTGTTGCTTTCGACATGCACGGATGTCCAGAGAAACCCTACATCATAATTTGGAATACCTCAGGCACTGCAATATTGTTTTTATCCACCAACAACAGCAAGTTACTTACAAGCCAAATGTCTCGCCTGTACGGGAATATATATAAAGGACGTAAAAGTACATGTTGTAGACACACTATTGACAAAACATATGAAAGTTTGGGTCTGGCTGTGAGTCATGCTCTGATAGCCTAATGGTTAGGCAACCGCTCACGGTAGATGGGAAATCTGGGTTTGAGTCCCAGTCTGGCACAAATTTTAATAGTTGTCATTCCATTATACATTTGATTTTTGTCCACATTCACAGCTCTAAATTTATTTTATGTATTGACTACCACCAAGTTATTAGTTAGGACGAATGATTATGGATGAAAGGTGTATATAGGCAACACAGAACATCATGTTGCAGAGTGTGTTCTACGACATGACAGTCGTGACCTAGGTGCCTGTTTCACCACACGTACCATTTGGAATCTTCCCCAAAACACCAGTTTCTTGGAACCTCACTGGTAGGAACTGGCATAACAACATGGCCTTGACTCTTGTCACCCCCCTGGCCTCAATTTGCGTTAATTTCTTTGGCCTCAGGATTTTTTCACAGTAACTATTACTTTCTTCACCCCCTTGCGGTTTTCAACATCTTTCATTTTCTGACCTGTCTATTTTTTGCCACCCCCCTCCCACCTCTTCCACAAACAATGCACTTAGCATTTTTCTCTTATTAACTCATGCACAATGTTTTAGCAGTAATCTCTGTCTTGTATATTATCTTCCACCTTTAAACTCTCGGGTTTTAAAATCTCACCTGCTACTGTCCCCAACAATCAATCTTTTGTTCTCACCAAGTCTGGCAAGCCTGCCCTGACCCGGAGACCTGTGTGACTTTTCCAAATTCTATCCTTTCCCATAAACCTCACCAGTACTTTTCCCTCACCCTTCACCTTCAACCCTTTTACGAGAAGAAGGAGCTGCTGGCCCCAAAAGCTAGAAAAATGTAATACCTTTTATAAGTGTGTTCTCTTGCTGCATCCTGTTGAGTGGATTTTTTTTGTCTATCCAGTTAGCTTTTATGAATAAAGTTATATGACAAGCATTCCATTTTATTAATGACAAATACTGAAAGAAAAAATTATTTTTCATTCTGCATTATAGTGCTTTTGAATCTTTTTATTTGTGTTTGTGTCATTCTCTTACTTGTTCAGCAATATGTTGACAGAACAGCATACAATATGCTTGTGCAAAAAGCTTATACAGTTGTTCACATTTCATTTGACACGGTCTACAGGCTGTACTGCACCAGGATGCGTCTTTCATTATCTTGTTACAGAAAAGGAATGAGTGTGAGCTACACATTCAGCATCAGTGGGAGAATAACGTTAGTCACCCAGTCAGTGGCACCTATAAATTTGCATTTAGCTCTCTTGATATAATTACATGCACTGTAACCACTGATCCAATGAAACAGATGCCACAAAGTTTCAATAGTTTTTTCATTCACATCTACTTTAAAGCTTGTGGATACTTCATTTCACGAGTTTAGTGTAAGTAACAGCATCATTCAGTCATCCAGGAAATGTTAAATTCTTTATTCCTGTTATGGACCACAATATTTTACTTCAAATAATTAATTTATATTTTTTTGACCATCTACAAGACCCAGAAATGATATGCCAGGGGAATCTTGTTATACAAAGTGCACCAAGCTTATAAAGTACTGCAATCAGCAATCAGATTGTGGATAAATAGCACATTCTCATATCAAAGTACAAACAAGTTCAGTCACATTGGGCCATTATATTTAGTTATGGTACAACCAGTTGCAAGAGGTGTTTCTGAACACTGTAAGTGCCACATCTTGTGCCCATGTTGGCAATTTCTTAAATACCAATAATTGTAAACCCAAGTGTTTGTAACTGGCTTGGATTTTTTGAAGTCTGGCAGCTGGGATGTCAGTCTGCCATTGTAGGTGTATCATATTGATGAATAGACTGTCACAGTTTATGGTTGTGTTGGTTTTCATTAGTGTGCATTGACCAATTTAGAATAACAACAACAATGATAATAATAGTATTAGTAAACCCTGTGGAGGCTCGGGAAAAGAATAGGCCTTCGGTATGTTCTGCCAGTCGTAAAAGGCGACGAAAAGAACAAACCACTAATAGGGCTAACCCCCCTTTTAGTGTGATTAGTTGGTTCAGGACAGAACTAATGAAGCCTCGGACAAGCGCTGTCATGGTCGGGAACGACACTTGAACCCTATGCCCGTCCACAATGGTAACGACACTGCTAGCCACTCGGAAAATGATTTAAATCCAAATAGAGGTGTTTTGCAGGACATGCTTCCTGCAACCACTCTAGAAGGAAAACAAAGACAGAGGATGAGATGACCAGATGAAGTTAACCGACACCTCACGTTCTGTTATTACCAAGTAACAAACTTAGGAACCAACACTACTGGATACAGATCACAAGTTTACACAACATTTAATACCAGACACCCAGAATTAAAATTTTTAACAGAACAATGACTAGCTGATCAGATTCATGTAATAATAAAAAATAACAGGATAGCCAAGTCAGAATTAGAAAACGACAAACAACAAGTACAAAAAATACTGGAACAAAATAATGTGCAATCAGAAGAAGAAGAAAATACAGTAATGGACTCAAACATCCCAGAGCAAACAAACAAAGAACAACATGCATCAATTTCACAATCAGAGGAAAACAAAATCTTAAGACAGCCACCAGAACAAGCACAAATAGAACACGAAGTGACACACATGTTAGATATAGAAGAAAAATTTCAGTTGACATATATAGAATACAAAGACACAAATACAGACATTTGACCATTCTTGCATAGACCACCAAATAACCCACAAGTCGAAACAACAATAACAACTATCAACACAATCATACACAACAAAATAAATGAAAATACAACTATGGAAGAGTTACAACTACTGGTTTACGTAGGAGCACTCACTACACTAAATATACACACTAGGCAGAGATCAGAACCAACCAACACACAGAAGAAACCCACAAAACCAGTATGGCAACACAGGCTACAGATCAGAATAGAAAAACTGAGAAAATCCATCGAACAGCTAACAAAATTTATAAGAAATGAAATATCGGACAAAATATGAAAAAGGTTAGGTAAAATCTCACAACAAGAAGCGATAGAGCAATTAGATGAAAAGAAGCAGAAATTACAAGCATTGGCCAAACGACTTAGAAGATACAAAAGAAGTGAAAATAGAAGGAAACATAACCAAACATTCAACACAAACCAAAAGAAATTTTACTAGACAATAGATAACACACACATTAAAATAAACAATCCACCAAACATAACAGACATGGAACACTTCTGGAGCAGCATATGGTCAAACCCGGTACAACATAACAGACACGCACGGTGGATACAAGCAGAAACAGACTCATACAAGATGATACCACAAATGTCTGAAGTGATAATTTTGCTACATGAAGTCACCTGAGCAATTAATTCTATGCACAATTGGAAAGCCCCTGGAAATGATAAAATAGCAATTTTCTGGCTAAAGAAGTTCACCTCAACACATTCACATCTAACTAAATTATTTAACAATTACATTGCAGATCCACACACAGTCCCTGATACACTTACACAAGGAATAGCTTATCTAAAACCTGAAGATCAAGTAGACACAGCAAACCCAGCAAAATATCACCCCATAACATGCCTACCAACAATATACAAAATATTAACTTCAGTCATTACACAGAAATTAATGACACATACAACACAGAACAAAATTATAAATGAAGAACAAAAATGCTGCAGCAAAGGAGCACGAGGATGTAAAGAGCAACTGATAATAGATGCAGAGGTGACATATGAAGCAAAAACTAAACAAAGGTCACTACACTACGCATACATTGATTACCAAAAAGCTTTTGATAGTGTACTTCACTCATGGTTACTACTGATATTGTAAATATACAAAGTAGATCCTAAATTAATACAGTTCCTAAACATAGTAATGAAAAATGGGAAAACCACACTTAATATCCAAACAAATTCAAATAATATCACATCACAGCCAATACAGATTAAGCGTGGAATATACCAAGGAGACTCATTAAGTCCTTTCTGGTTCTGCCTCGCTCTGAACCCACTATCCAACATGTTAAATAATACAAATTATGGATACAATATTACTGGAACATACCCACACAAAATCACACATTTGCTATACGTGGATGATATAAAACTACTGGCAGCAACAAATCAACAATTCAACCAATTACTAAAGATAACAGAAGTATTCAGCAATGATATAAATATGGCTTCTGGAACAGACAAATGTAAGAAAAATAGCATAGTCAAGGGAAAACACACTAAACAAGAAGATTACGTATTGGATAATCACAGCGACTGCATAGAAGCGATGGAAAAAACGGATGCCTATAAATATCTAGGATACAGACAAAAAATAGGAATAGATAATACAAATATTAAAGAAGAACTAAAAGAAAAATATAGACAAAGACTAACAAAAATACTGAAAACAGAATTGACAGCAAGAAACAAGACAAAAGCTATAAATACTAATGCTATACCAATATTGACCTACTCATTTGGAGTAGTGAAATGGAGTAACACAGACGTAGAAGCACTCAATACACTTACACGATCACAATGCCACAAATATAGTATACATCACATACATTCAGCAACAGATTCACATTAAGCAGAAAGGAAGGAGGAAGGGGATTTATTGACATAAAAAACCTACATTATGAACAGGTAGACAATTTAAGAAAATTCTTTCTAGAACGAGCAGAAACTAGCAAAATACACAAAGCAATCACTCATATAAATACATCGGCTACACCATTGCAATTTCATAACTACTTCTACAACCCTTTAGATAACATAACATCAACAGATATGAAGAAAGTAAATTGGAAAAAGAAAACAATACATGGCAAGCACCTGTATCATTTAACACAGCCACACATCGATCAAGACGCATTCAACACATGGCTAAGAAAAGGCAATATATACAGTGAGACGGAAGGATTCATGATTGCAATACACGATCAAACAATAAACACCAGATATTACAGCAAGCATATTATTAAAGATCCCAATACCACAACTGATAAATGCAGACTTTGCAAACAACAAATAGACACAGTAGATCACATCACAAGCAGATGTACAATACTAGCAAATACAGAATACCCCAGAAGACATGACAATGTAGCAAAAATAATACATCAACAGCTTGTCATACAACACAAACTAATAAAACAACACGTTCCCACATACAAGTATGCACCACAAAATGTACTGGAGAATGATGAATACAAATTATACTGGAACAGAACCATTATAACAGATAAAACAACACCACATAACAAACCTGACATCATACTCACCAATAAAAAGAAGAAATTAACCCAACTAATTGCAATACCCGTACCCAACACAACAAATATACAGAAGAAAACAGGAGAAAAAATTGAAAAATACATCCAACTGGCTGAGGAAGTCAAAGACATCTGGCATCAGGATAAAGTTGACATCATGCCAACTACAGGAGTCATACCACACAATATCCACCAGTACATCAACGCAATACAGCTACATCCAAATGTATATATTCAACTACAGAAATCTGTAATTATTGATACATGTTCAATTACCCAAAAGTTCCTAAATGCAATGTTATATATACCTTTCAGTTAAAAGGAAGTGACACGTGATCAAGGTTCATGTCACTTTCCATTTTTAACCAGACATAACGTCTGAGGAAGGAAAGAAATAATAATAATAATACATCTACATATACATGATTACTCTGCTATTCACAATAAAGTGCCTGGCAGAGTGTTCAATGAACCACCTTCAAGCTGTCTCTCTATCGTTCCACTCTCGAACAGTGTGCGGGAAAAACAAGCACTTAAATTTTTCTGTGCGAGCCCTGATTTCTGTTATTTTATCATGATGATCATTTCTCCCTATGTAGGTGGGTGTCAGCAGAATGTTTTCGCAATTGGAGGAGAAAACTGGTGATTGAAATTTCATGAGATGATCCCGTTGCAAAGAAAAACACCTTTGTTTTAATGACTGCCACTCCAGTTCACGTATCATGTCTGTGGCATTCTCTCCCCTACTTTGCGATAATACAAAATGAGCTGTCCTTCTTTGTACTTTTTCGATGTCATCCATCAGTCCCACTCATGTGGATCCCACACCACACAGCACTACTCCAGAATAGGGTGGACAAGCATGGTGTAAACAGTCTCTTTATGAGACCTGTTGCACCTTCTAAGTGTTCTGCCAATGAATCACAGTCTTTATCTATGTGATCGCTCCAACTTAGGGTATTTGTAATTGTAATCCCTAAGTATTTTGTTTAATTTGCAGCCTTCAGATTTGTGTGACTTATCGCATAATCTGATCTGACCTGGTTTGTGTACCAAGGGGGATCAGTAGCATCACTTATTAATTTATGTGGTATATATCTCTCAATAGCTGTTGATACTATCTCTTTGAAATCATTCCTCAACTTTCGGAATCTTACATGATCAGATCGGAAGGAGTGCAGAATGTCTTAATAGGCACGAAGATCATTTTTGTCAGGTTTTTTAAATAGATGGTTGTAGGAGTTACAGTATTCAGCCTAGCAAATACTGTCTTGTGGTCACTAATCCCTGTATTTGTCACGATACTCGCTCTTTGTCCAGTGTTATTGGTTGCTAAAAGGTCAAGTATGCTTTCGCAACCATTTACACTTCGAGTGGGCTCATGAACTATTTGTTCAAAATAATTTTCTGAGAAAGCATTCAGTACAATTTCAGATGAAGTTATATGCCGGCTGCCGGCTTTAGACGTATAATTTTTCCAGCATATCGAGGGTAGATTAAAGTCACCAACAACTATAACTTTATGAATGGGGTACCTGTTTGAAATGAGACTCAAATTTTCTTTGAACTGTCAAGCAACTATATCTTCTCAGTCGGGGGCCGGTAAAATGATCCAATTAATAGTTCAGTCCGATTGTCAAGTATAACCTCTACCTGTACTATTTCGCAGGAACCATCTACTTCAATTTCACTACAAGGTCAAACTGCTTCTGACAGCAGAAAATACTCCACCACCAATTGTATTTAATCTATCCTTTCTGAACACTGTTAGATTGTTAGAAAAAATTTCTGCTTAACTTAGTTCTGGCTTTAACCAGTTTTCTGTACCTATAACTATGAGGGTTGGAACTGAAATAGTGGCAATTATTTATTCACAACCAATATACAAAAGAGTTACATGTTTCCACCTGTTACTGTCCCTCAAAGTAGTCACCAGTGTTGTGTGGAACCCATTGCCACCGATGTGGAAGGTGTAGTATGCTGTTAGCAGAGCCTGTTCTGTGATGGTGCGAATGGAGCGGTCTACTGCCTTTCGAATCTCTGGAACAGTTCTGAAGCTAATGTCATGAAGTGGTTCCTTCATCTTTGGAATCAAATCAAAGTCACAAGGACTTAACTCTGGGGAGTACGGTGGATGGTACAAAACTTCGCAGTCCCATCGACCAAACAGAGCAGCCACAGAATGCGCAGTATGTGCCCGCGCATTGTCGTGCAAAATGATGGGTGGATTGCGCAGAAAGTGTTACCGCTTCTTTCACAAAGCTGGGCGCTGGTGATGCTCCAAAAATGAACAGTAATACTGTGTGTTGACGGTTTGCCGTGGAGGAATGTAATGCGTTAGGATAACACCATCACAGTCGTACACGAGAATCACCATAATTTTAGACCGCTCCATTCGTACCATCGCAGAACAGGATCTGCTAACGGTATACTACACCTTCCACATCGCTGGCAACAGGTTCAACACAACGCTGGTGGCTACTTTGAAGGACAGTAACAGGTGCAAACATGTAACTCTTTTGTATCGGTTGTGAATAAATAATTGCCACTATTTAAGTTCCAACCCTCATACTTGAGCTTCAGTTCTTTCTATTAGGGCTTGAAGCTCTGGTTCTTCCCCAACACAGCCATGACAATTTGCAACTACAACACCGATCGTTTCTACAAGTATACTTTATTCAACATTGAATGATTCCTTGCAGGTTACAGTTTTTGATACATAGCACAATAATACATTCTTCTGAATACAGCATTGATTAACAAAAGAAATTGCAAATAAAATGGTTTGCTTAACACTATTTACATATTTTTTCGAAGCACTTCTTATATTGCATGGAAGTATGGCGTGCTTTTAATGTGTAAAATGGATTTTGTAACAGAAATTTCTGTAGTTGAAATTTAAGCTTCATTGTGGATAGGGCCATAACTTCACTGGGTAATGCATTGAGTAACTTTAAACCTGCATATAATGGACCCTGTTCATAGAGTGCTGTTCTGTGGCTGCTGATGTAAATTTTTTTCTTTATTTCTGATGTTGTATGCACCACAGATGATTCTTACAGCCGTTTTCTGAAGTAGCGATAGGTTATATTTAGATTTCCTTTGGTTGTTGCTCCCCATATTTCTATTCTGTAATTTAGGTGAGAGGAAAATAGGGCATGATATGCAGTCTTTAGGAAACAGTGTCTTTGAAGAACTTGCTAATTATATTTATTGTAAATATATTCTTAGGCAACTTACCTGCTAGAGTGTCAACATGTGTGTCCGCTTTAGATTGCTTTGAATTGTTAAATTGAGGAATTTTGCACTAAAGTCTTTTTTTACCAATTTATTTATTTATTCTCGAGTCAGAAACATACAAATTTACAGTAGCCATACACATAAATAAATATGTATCTATATTCATCGATATGATGGTCAACTATGGTCCTGAAAAGGACAAAGATGATGTTTCTGGTGAAAGGATCAGCCGCCAGAGAAACCTGACGCCCAGGGTACACCTGATTGCAAGTCTTGTCTTGGTCAGAAATCGTTGCAATCTTCGTGAAGGCTCCTTTCGTTTACCAATTCATTGCCTATGTATAGAAATTTCATCATTAAAACTACTATCGGTAAACTCCATGCGTCATGTTTTACTGCTGCTTACATTTAAGTGGCTTTCATTAAAGTACTGCACAATTTCATTTGTCATTTTATTACAATGGGTCTCTAGTTCATTAAAGTATTTCCTTTTACACACAATGGACGTATAATCTGCATACAGAACTATTTTGGAATTCTGAGTGCAATATCTTATGTCATTTACATAAATTAAAAACAGATGAGGACCCTGGGCACTCCATTTTTATATCAGTTATTTTGGATTTGTGAACATCTCTTTCAACTTTAAGCAGTACAAACTTTTTTGGGTTACCCATGCAAGATTTTACTATTTAATGAGAAGTGCCTCTGATTCCAATATTCCACGCTTTTCTAACAGGATTGTGACGCTCACACAGTTGAAAGCTTTCTCAACATGGAGGTATATACCTGCAACATGTTGCTTGTTCTTGGTGTCACTTGTTATCTCTTCAATTAATTGAGCAGCTGCTGTGGTGGTTGATTTACATATTAAGAAACAATTTTGATTTTCAAACATTAGGTAGTGCATCCAGAGAGAGCTTATAATTCTGCTGTATATGACTTTTTCAACTATTTGGAAAAGACTGGAAGTATTGAGGTGGGTCTGTAGTTTTAAAATTTTGAGTTTGTCCCCTTTTTTAAAGATTGGTGTTACTTAAGCTTTTTTAGTCTGTCTGGGAAGGTACCTGATTCTATTACATTATTTACTGCTACAGACACAGTTTGTCTGCACGCTTTTAATACATTAATACTAAGGCCATCATGCCTGTGAAATGGGAAGACTTTAGAGAGCAAATGATGTTGATTATTTCTTTGCAGTTTGTGGGTGCTGGATGTATGTTATGCTCAGATGGATTTCCTTTAAAATTATACTGCAGGTTGTTATTTTTGTCATTGATAGCTTCCCCCACTGAAGAAATATATTCATTGAATATGTTAGCAATTTCAAGTTCATATTTTACTACCATCCCATTGTGGTCAATATTAAATTCTATACGGCATTTGCCCTGCCTGTTATAAAATAGTTTGTCACTCCCAAGACACCAGTGGTAACACTGTGTGAAGCCTGGAGCTTGTTTGCAACATAGCTGCTCCTGATCTGTATCAATAAAGGTTTATAATATTCATGATAAGTTTTGAAAACGTCGTTTAGCTTGAGACTCAGTCTATTATTCAACATCGCACTATGGAATAATTTTAAATTTTCCCTTGCTTCAATGACATCATTATTTTTCCAGATACTTCTGTTTATATTTTTAGTTCGTTCAACTTTTGTGGCTGTAAGGGGGCATGTGGCATCAAAACAATAGTAGAAGTCAGAAACGAAGCTCTCATAGGGAAACCTATTGTTCTAAAAATCATGATGTGTGTGCTAACGTGCAGGTCAGTCTGTTGATGTTTTCATTATACATAATTCTTTTTCTTACATATAGTTTCTTTTTAGTGGCAAAGGGCATCTCATTTGCCTCCAATTGAAGCTGTACTGCATTTTGATCAGAGATGGCTAGTTTTAGAATAGCTGCTCTGTAGGTAAGATGGGTCACATTTATTATTATATCATCCAGATATGTTTTGCTGTTGCTAATCTCACTAATTGTCTCATGGATAACTCACGTCAGACTGAATCTATCGAATAGAAGGTGTAGCTTTTTGGTGTTGGCATCAATCTGTATTAATATCCCCTTCTATTATAGTATTTACATGGATGTTTAATACAAAAAATGGACAGTCCGTATATATCAGCAAGTCAGAGAGATTTTTGAAAAATGTATCCATACATGGCCCGGGTGACGTATACACACTGACAATTGCCGTATTTTCTCTGCTGCCCCATTTTAGATTTATTGCAGCAAATTCTGTGATTCGTTTTGCGCAGAATGTACAGGGTGAAACAGAAAATTGGGAACATTTCCACATTCCAATAAAACAAGAAGCGATGAAGGAAAGAAATTGCATTCATAGTAATTGAAATCTAACAACTTTGCCATTTACGAAAAATAGATGGCATTTCTCATTTTTTAGAAATTATATCCTTTAGATTGTGTCATTATGTACGAATACATTCGAGAAATCTGCTGTTGAGATTACACATTGACTGCTGCAATATCACGGCTGGGATACTGTGAATTGCATCCCAAACACTCTGTTTTAACTCATCCTGGGTTCTTGGTCGAGTCGTGTAGACTTTGCTCTCGAGGTAACCTCACAAGAAAAAATCACAAATGGGTAAATCTGGCCATGTAGGTGGCCAGGGAATGTTACTGAATTGTGCGATCACACGGTTGCCAAACAATTCTCGCCCATATGCCATTGATTGCCGTGCAGTGTGTGATGTCACTCCATCCTGTTGAAACCAGGAAAGTAGTTCAGTGCAGGCGTAACGAAAGTTCATGACATTCCATGTAACAGTAATGGAATCAGTGGCCAGATAAACCACCAAAACATGCACTATTTGCCTCTTGACATTCCCTGTTGGCTTCCTATGGTGGAACGTCATCATCCATGGAGTCACTACTAACGTCGATATTAAAGCCATTTCAGATAATTCTAGACGAGTAAAATTTACACTAAATTTTTTACTTACCTTCTTTTCTCACACAGTTTGCTTGCATTCTTCTTGTCTAGGGTTCTGATTCTTGAAGCAGAAATTTTCACATTTTAGGTTCTCATGGTTCCAATTGATGTAAATAATTTTGAAAAATGCCTGCACAGAATTTTCTTTCTTTTTGGAATTTATTTGCTTCACATTTTACTATATCACACTGTCTTTTGAATTTTCACGTTAACAAAGCCGAAATTACATTGTTCCTCCAAAATATAGAAACACGTCTGATCACATGAGAGGCATGCCCACTACTATCTTCTCACCCTGTGGTAATAACAATATTCCAAATGGTTTATAAATTTTTTTGACAAATGAATTTCTATTAATTTATAAATGAATCCTGAAATAAACATAATAAACAGTTCTAAATTGAGTAATTAACAATAGAAATTTTAACTGTGCCAAATATTTCATACGAGGGCATTTCAAAAAGTAAAGATACAATGGCTCGCAGTCCTTGAATAGAACATTTATTTAGAAAACGTCAGTTACATCTTTTTAACTGGATTATTTGTTATTTTTCGACATAATCACCCCTGTTATCCAAACATTAGTTAAGTCAATCTTTTGTATCCCACAGTCATAGAAGGTTGCCGCCTGTTATCGGAACCACATTTCAACTTCATCTTTGATCTCTTCGACGTGGAATGATTTTCCACCACGATGTGACTTCAGGTAACGGAAGACAAGGAAGTCGGTGGGGGCAATGTCCGGGCTGTATGGCGGATGGTCCAATACGTCCCATTTGAATTGTTTGAGTAGTGTTTTGGTTAGGAACGCTGTGTAAGGCCGAGCATTGCCATGAAGCAAGCGGACTCCACTTGTCAGCATTCTCCTGCGTTGCCCTTTGAGGACGTTTCAAAGTCTGGCAATATGCAGCAGCATTAATTGTCGTTCCAGGAGGCATAAATTCCAACAGAAAAATGCCTTGTCTGTCCCAAAAAACAGAAGCCATGATTTTCTTCGCTGATATCGATGTTTTGCATTACTTAGCTTTTGGTGAATTCGAATGGCGCCATTGCATCGATTGTTGCTCGGATTTAGGTGTATGGTGATAAACTCATGTCTCGTCATCTGTCACGATGTTATCAAGGAACTCATCACCTGCTTCAGCATAGCGTGTGAGGAAGTCGAGTGCAAAGCCCATCCTTTTCTTTTTGTGTTCTTCCGCTAACAGTTTTGGAACCCAGGGCGCACACAATTTCCTGTACCCTAACTTGACAGTAACAACGTCATAAACAGTTGTCATTGACACGTCCGGTATGATCTGAAGCAATTCTTTCAATGTTAGAAGTCTATCCGCAGAAATTGCTTCCTCCGTTCTCCGAAGAAGGGCATCAGAGATCACAGATGGCCGACCTGTTCTTTGTTCGTCACGAACATCGGTCCTACCTCCAGAGAAATGACCACATCATTTCATTACATTATGTAGATTCATAATGTTCCCATTAACAGAAACAATTTCTTTGTGAATATCTGCCGGTCGCTGACCTTTTGCACGAAGAAAACGTTTGACGGAGCGCACGTCGCATTTGGCGGGATTCTGAATCGGCGCAGCCATTTTAAACGTGACCTACTCCAACCAGAAGCAACGTTCATCAGTACCCCTCCTCAGTGTAGCACTCCGTGAAGAATGGGCAGCCATTCCCCTGGAAACCTTTCAGCACCTGATTGAGCATTTGTGGTATGTGTTTTATTCATCTCATTACGTACAATTTTCAAATCATTTGATTTGATGTACAGGAGACATGTCAAGGTTTTTTTTAAGAGAAGTACAAAAGTTTACATTATATTTTACATTTCTAAGTAACAGCTACACATGTACATAAAATAATACATGTAATACAATCCCTGTGTTCAGATTGTGAAGCTGTCCTCAATGAATTCATCGACAGAATAATAACACTTTATCACCAGAAGAGTAAAGAGCAATATTTTCAGTGCACCAATCTCCATTTTAAATATATGCCTGTAAGAATGGAAGCTGTCATCAAGGCTAAAGGTGGGCCATCGCCATATTGGATTCCAGCATTACCGATAGAGGGCACCACGAACTTTTAAGTCATTTTCAGCCAGGTGTCCTGGTACTTTTGATCACATGGTGTAAGTTCTATTGTAATCCTCCAGATGATATCTGTAGATGGCATTAGTTTGAAGACAGCAAATATCTTTACAAAGGGAAGAGTGTGGGACAACGAAGAGTGACTGCGGAACAATGTGAATCAGTGAGAGAGTCTTCCATACAGAGATGTTTAACAAACTCAAGTGGCAGACTGCAAGAGAGGCACTCTGCATTGTGGTGTAGCTTGCTGTCCAGGTTTCGAGAGGGTGCGTTTCTGGATGAGGTATCGAATATATTGCTTCCCCCTACTTATACCTCCCGAGGAGATCACGAATGTAAAATTAGAGAGATTAGAGCGCGCACGGAGGCTTTCCTGCAGTCGTTCTTCCCGCGAACCATACGCGACTGGAACAGGAAAGGTAAGTAATGACAGTGGCACGTTAAGTGCCCTCCGCCACACACCGTTGGGTGGCTTGGGAAGTATAAATGTAGATGTAGATGTAGCCCCAAAACGTCAGTGTGGAAGGCTGGTGTTGAATTAACAGTTCCAGTGAAGTCTGTGTGGAAACTTCTAACGAGACACTTACAACTATAGCCTTATCATTCGCAATTGTTACAAGCTCTATACTCCTCAGACTGGGGTTTATATGCTAACATTGCAAACAAAATGCTGTTCCATGATGGTGAGAATTTTCCGGATTGTGACTTCTTCAGTGATGAATTGACATTTCGCCTAAGTCGAAATGTGAACACACAGAAGACGTGCATCTGGGGATCAGTTATATGTGCACGAGATTGTGCAGCCATAAGAAGGCTCCCCTAAATTGACTGTGACTCTTGCCACGACAGTAACTCTTGTGAGAACAGTAACAGTGACAAGGACATTTACAGATATCATTTCATATATGACTTATTCAGTTGAAAAATTGAACATGTTACTTTGAAATAAAAACAGTAGAAGTCATATTTCTTTGTCATATTGTGAGTTTAGCATTTAACATGCTTCTGTAACAATGGATAAACTCGTCCAGTCCTGTGTTAAACAGTGAAGCTTATTTCATCTACATTCAGAATTATCCATTGCAACAGTCTTTGCACCTTAATGTAACTTCCAATTACTGATAATTGAAAACTGTTCATTTTGAAATAATAATTAAATCGAGACCCTAAGCTGTCGACAGGCGTTGACATACACCAGCGGGGACAGGTGAAAATGTGTGCCGCAACCGGGACTCGAAACAGGGAACTTTTGCTGACATGGCAGATGCTCTATCCATCTGAGCCATCGAAGGCACAGAGGATAGTGCGACTGCAGGGATTTGCCCCTTGCACATTCCCCGTGAAACCCACATTCCCAGCTTAACGTCCACACACTTCATTTGTAGTGCCCTTGTCCATTACACTCATTACTCGTGGCATACAATCTTACCGAGTCCCGAAAGTGTTCGGGCAGTGCGTGTGCATCCAGCACAGGAGGAGGAGGTCAATGGCCGGTTAGCCTTAACTATACGAAAATGGTATCTGTTCTTTCAGACATGTCCGAAAGGACACATGAAGATGGTAATCTTCATATACTGTTCATTTTCACTATGCACAAAAGTTACTGATTCAGAAACACAGTACAGTAAATATCAAAATCCCACACACCTTTACATGAATTAACTGAATTACTCAAACACTTATCTCCTATGAACTGAAGTAACACTTTCGACTCTTAATCATCGTTTCTAGCAAATTCTGCATACTATTTTCTCAGCAACACAACTGTGGTTGTCTGCGTTGTGCTGAAGTCCAACAATGGCCTTACACCCACTCTGACTTAGTATATGAGCAGTAGTGCTGCAGCATTTTTGACATTATACAGCAAAACACAACCACTTCCGGGAAAAAAAATTGGCTTTCAGCCTCAAAAATTCCAGAGCCAACTATAAGAAAAGAGTACATCATAACATAAAAGCTAGCAGTGCCCTGAGAAGTTATACAGAACAAATAGTGTATTAAAAAGACATTATAAGATAAATGTCAGGAAAAGTAAAGCAAGTTTTTCAAAATAATGCATTTGTTAACATTTTATGTAAATTTAAATGTCGAGAAGTCTTTTCTGATTGTCTGGAGTGTTCCTTTTTACAGATGTGTAATGTGGATGATGGAACAGAAGCATTTTAAATGTCGTGATACAAAAGAATACTGAAGATTTGGTGGGTATGCCGAACAACTAATGAGGAGATACTCAAACAAACTAGGGAAAAGAAAGAAACTTTTGACAAAACCTGACTAAAAGAAACAATTAGTTAATGGGACACACAGTAAGACATTCTGTTATTCGAGAAAGTGTTGGAAGTAAAAATTGTAGGGAGAGGGAGAGACTGAGGCTTTACTGCAGTAAGCAGGTTCAAATGGATGGAGGTTGCAGTAGTTTTGTGGTGATGAAGAGGCTTCCACAGAGCAGACAAGTGTGGAGAGCCGTGCCAGAACCTCATTCAGGCTGAAAACTACAATCATTTATTCTCCATTTGTTGATACTTGTGTTGTGGTTACTTCTTACATAATATTGTTAAGGGTTTTGCTAGCATAAGCAAGAATACTCAGTCATTGATTTCATGATTACAAAAGATCTCTCTGATAATATAAATGATAAATATAACATTTTACCAAATATTTACTTAAAAGCTATAGAAGATAGCCTACTGAGTAAAACAAGGATAATAAAGAAAAAGGGAAGGCATATGTCACGGTTGATTAAGGGTTTACTTCTGTCCTGCAAAAAACTAAAACATCTTTGTGGTATTAGCACAGCTCCACACAGGCTGGTATTACACTATCTAATTTCTTTGTCCAATATCTTTGTCAAATATTTTTGTAAAAGAAATTTGATGGTGTAATAGGGAACTTTGTCAAATGTTGTCAAATATTTGATCAAATCTAGGGCCTCACTATAGATTTGATCAAAGAAGTCGCTTGTCTTCTGTTCACTGCAATGTGATATGTTACCATGTGGAGCGCCTAGCATCGCTGCAGCGTTCTGTCATCTGTAGTGCGTTTGTAAACATGACGGGAAAATACAATTGGTGTGTGGCATCTACCACAGAATTAAGAGATATGCATGAAGCTGAGGGAATTAGATTAGGAATGAGACACTTAAAGTAATTTTGCTATTTGGGGAGCAAAATAACTGATGATGGTTGAAGTAGGGAGGGTATAAAATGTAGACTGGCAATGGCAAGGAAAGCGTTTCTGAAGGAGAGAAATTCGTTAACATCGAGTATAGATTTAAGTGTCAGGAAGTCGTTTCTGAAAGTATTTGTATGGAGTGTAGCCATGTATGGAATGAAACATGGACGATAAATAGTTTGGACAAGAAGAGAATAGAAGCTTTCGAAATGTGGTGCTACAGAAGAATGCTGAAGATTAAATGGGTAGATCACATAACTAATGAGGAAATATTGAATAGGATTGGGGAGAAGAGAAGTTTGTGGCACAACTTGACCACAAGAAGGGACCAGTTGGTAGGACATGTTCTGAGGCATCAAGGGATCACCAATTTAGTACTGGAGGGCAGCGTGGAGGGTAAAAATCGTAGCGGGAGACCGAGAGATGAATACACTAAGCAGTTTCAAAAGGATGTAGGTTGCAGTAGGTACTGGGAGGTGAAGAAGCTTGCACAGGACAGAGTAGCATGGAGAGCTGCATCAAACCAGTCTCAGGACTGAAGACCACAACAGCAACATGAAGCTGATAAGGTGATTTACAATGTGAGGCACCCTGAATATAAAAATAGATTACGAAGATTGGAGATCTACAAAAATATTGCGGAGGTTATTAGCCGTGACATACGGCCTGGGTGTACAGCTGACTAGAATAAAAAGAAAATTAATGGCCTCAGCACAAGTTACTCCTACGAGAAATCAAAAGTACGTATCGACGTATTTCTTTCTTTTTATTTATGCAAGTAAAGTTCACATGTCATACAAATGATTAGCGTTAATTTGTTCACTGCAGCACCTTGAAGCATACTCAGAGAAGCATCGTCTGCCAGTACAACCATTGGAGTTGTAATGTGTGTGTTCGCAAGCTTCCTGCCTTCAGGAATGTTTTGAATAGATCGGTCAATGAGAGACTCCCTTAGTTTGCTTTTTCAAAACACTCCGGCATCACCAACGTGCCCATTAGTTCCTACATCAACATAGAAAAATTTGTAGGAAGCATCTACCATGGCAAATAAAACGATACTGTTGAAGGATTTGTAATTGAAAAAGTGAGATCCAGTAGTTTGTGGGCATTTAGTACGAATATGCTTTCCATCCATTGCTCCTATAGTATTATAACAGTTCCACTTCGTCTCAAAATCCTCTGCCATTTGCCCCCACCTTTCTCTGCTTGTGGGTACCTGTAAATAAGATTTATGTATGTGCAAGCAAGTATGTAACTAATGGCTGTCATCTCTTATTTTATAGCACGAGATGCGAGAGCCTTCTGTTGCATGCCGTGAGCCACAGCCACAGCACAATCATCAAGAGCGGCCTCCCACAAAAAGAAGGAAAGGTACAACAGACGTCATTGTGGAGGCCACCGGGACACTGAAAGCTGTGGCTGATATGGCCGGAACTCTGCCCCAGCCTGTCCAAGGAGACCAATACAGTGCCCTTGCCACCCACATTGCAGCTGAACTGCGTGAGATGGATAATGTGGGTAGTAAGAAATTTACAACTGCCACAAGTCACGGTTTGCAGTGGTATTTGATGGACAGGTGGGATTTACTGCATTTGACAACACAACAAGCACGACCATCCACCTCTGGGTATATCCAGGCTGCCTTGCAGCAGGCTGGTATAGAAGAGAATACCGTATAATTTTTTTGTAGCTCTCCAATCTTCTTAATTTATTTTTGTACTCAGGATGCCTCATGTTGTAAAACACCTAATCGGCCTCATACATCTCTATTAATTTTGTAGTTTCGGACACCAATTGGTACATGCTGTGTTAATAAAATAAAATGAAATAAAAATTGATCTTAATGAACATAAAGTGTATTGAACATTTATTTACCTTTAGAGCATGGCCCTTTAGTGCTTTATATGTTGCTTCACACGTTTCAGTTATTACTTTACTTAATGTGCACTGTGGAATTCGAGTGCTGTACTGTAAGCCAGAGTAACTTTCTCCTGTAGCAAGGAATCGGAGTGTTACAGTGAGCCTGTCTTCTGCAGATATAGCAGTTCTTAAGTGAGTATTGTGCTTTGAGATATGAGGAATCACTTCACTGAGCACATACTGAAATGTATGCTTAACCATTCTTAAGTAATTGATGTACGACTTGACATTCTCCACTATAAGCTCAAATAACAAGTTTTGTCGAATGCTTCTATCGTCTCGTCGTGAAACACACGGCTTCACCCAGGTACGTTTCCTTTTTTTCACCCACACCTGTATCACATGTGCACACAGTGCAATTGTGGTACGTGCAACTGTTGCGGTTAATAACAAGTTGTTGTTGTTGTCAGCCATCTTGAATTTTGACAAAAAATATGACGACAGCGTAGTAACTTTTTTTTAGTGCCGTGCCAAAGATCTTTGTCAAATATATTTGACGAATATTTGATCACCTCTTTGATCAAATCTTTGACAAAGTAATTTGATATTGTAATACCGGCCTATCTCTTTAATACTATAAAGGTTACAAGAAGGCAAAATAAGAAACTAAAAGCTGCAAAAAATGTGGGAAACCAGATTACTGTCTTCAAACAAGTCAGGAGTATGTGAAAGATAATTAACCCTTGCACTGCACACTTGAATTGAATTACCTTGCACCTCACACTGGGGTCCACAGGACCCCAGTAAAATGTTATCATATACCATGCATTTGAAGCTCATTAATATATATATTGGACTGTCTTATGTATATGGGATGTTGTAAATACTATTTAGTTACCTTTAGTGTTTTTTTATTATTACAACAACAAGTAACACATGATGTATATAAAATGAGTGTAGTATTGTTAATAAATAACATTTTGTATTTCTTTATGTTTAACTTTCTCATATCTGAATGTGTATAATGCAACACAATGTCTTACTTGACTTTATTTAGTTAATTTCCCTTTTACAATCTTAGCAACATTTTTGTTTTTCTGTTCCTTTTCTTTGAAAGTAGTGAACATCTCAGTTTGCTGGTTAGAGGTTCTGGTCCGTCTGGTGCCACAGTATCTATTTTCAGTATTTCTTCTAGAGTTCTCTTCACATTCCTTCATTGTGTAGGTATATTCCAATGTAGCCCTTAGGTGAGGTGCAATTAAGCTCCATGCCAGTTTATGCAGAAATTTCCTTCGTGGCTTCTTTACGTCAGTGCTGGAAAGGGTAAAGAGAATCATGGCGTTTCTGCCACTTTGACTGAGAATGCCACAGAAAACCCACATAGGCCATCTTCTTGTTGCATGTGCAGTGGTGTAAGTTTTGCATAGCTGATCAAAAGTGTCAGTAACACCTTTTGTTTTATTGTATGAAATTATCATTTCAGGTTTTCCTGTTGTTTTGTTGATGTTGTTTGAGTAGAGCATGGTATACAGCAAGAGAACAACTCTATTCCTCTTTGGGACGTATGACAGTAGCGTCTTATTCACATCAAAAGCAAATTGTGGTTTTCTTACATTTTAAGAACTTAAAAATGATTGTGGTATTACGGGTTTATTTTTTCTTACAGTTCCCAACATCGTCAAACCAAAGTTTTCAATTATTGTCTGATAAAGAGGAACTGACAAAAACCAGTTGTCAACAGTTAGGTTCCTATTAATACTATGAATGAATGGGTTTTGATAACTTTCTCACATAATAAGATGGGACAGCTTCATTTTTTCTGTTACTTCTTTGCCAATGCTTGGAATAGCGTTTAGCATGTACTAAGACTTGCAATCATTGAACATCAAAATCTTAATTCCATATTTGCCGGTTTCGAAGACATGTATATTCTGAATGGGCATCTGCCATGGAAGCCCATTAGCTGCTTGTCTGTTGTGCAGTAATCGAAAGGGGTCTATAGGGACTTGCAGTTGTCAATAAATTTAGTCCAGATGTACCAAATGGGTGAAAATATTTCTTCTTGTTTTCTTTGCATGCTGGTTGCTTTGTCATCAAATCTTAGGCAACTAGTCGAAGACTGAAATCCCGTTGGTGATGTTGTATCGCGAAACGGCATTGCCAAATTTAACAGACCAGGGTTCTTCTACACTGGTGTGAGCTGCCTTGTTTACGCCACAGAGATACGAGAGTCCAATGGCAGCTCTTAGCTCTACAGAATTTTTGTCATGTTATGATAACTTTCCGTATTTCCAGTTGAAGAACATTTGCAAGTAATTTTGGTGTTTGTGTAAGTGACAATCTTGTCTAGCATTTCATCTGTCACTAATAACTGCCATGCTTCAATTGGACTAGAAATGGACCTTGTTTGATCCTTTGGTCTTGGGAGGTGAGTAACTAAATTTCTGGATTTAATTCTTCCTGTTTTAGATGGTACAGTTGAAGACCACTTACAGCCATTCTTACCTAGAAGGATGGAACGATGTTTGCGTCGGAAGAACTAGCATGGGTATCATCATCCTCTTCTCCACCCTCTTCCGTACCTAATAGTTCCTGTATTTTGACAAAATCAGGATCTTCATCAGAATCTATGCCTCCAAATGAATCGTCTTCGTGACCCAACTCGTCCATAAATGTATTATGTAGATCGTCATCTGTAACGAGTCCATTTACTCGTTGTAACTGAAAAAAATAGGGCAACATTGAAAGGAAACAGTTATAACTTACACACAATATATATTTCAATATTGAATACTTACCAATTTATTATTTTCAATATGCATGAATGAGCTACACGGAATGCACTCTGGGGTAATGTAAACACTATGGACATTCAAAAATCTTTATAGCTTTACACTGTAATGTAGACCCTACGGACATTCAACAATCTTTACAGCTTTACACTGCCACAACAACAATGCAAATGTTCGAGTTAACATGGCATATGTGTAGGCAGTGTTACCAACTTAATATACACTATTTTCAGTAAACTGTTGCTAACATACTCTTTGTAATACACAATAAAAATTACGCCGGGGTCTGTAGGATCTAAGCTAAAAGTAATTAACAGAGTATCAGAAGGTCTCATAGCTGTTAGTAGCATTGTCAATACATGTTTTACGAACATATGACAGATGTACACAAAATGACAAAATTGATCCCCTGCAGGAACTAAAGCACTCCTCAATGAACTCATGTGATTTCTATCCTACAACAGATCAAGAGATTTAAAGCATTGCCACATAGTTTATTCATCTCTGATAAAAGGCAGTTTTCTGGATAGAATGATATTAGCCATAGACTTGCCACTATACAAAAATAGAGATCCAATGTGCTGTGTCAACCGCAGACCATTTTCTCAAAAGTTCCTGAGAAAATAAAGTACTTCAGATTTATGCCATATTTTGAAGAAGAAAAGAATGGCATCATAAATAGCAGATGATTTGAACTGCAGAAAGGAAAATCAATAGTTTCTGTGTATTTGAATGTGTAAATCATTCCCAGGGATTAGATCATTGGCAAAATCCTCATGATATATTTTATGACTACTGTGTGACTTGCGGAAAGCTTTTGATCTATTTGATCACAATGTTTCGATAAGGAGACTTCATTAATTTGGGATTAGAGGAACAGCTCTTAGTACTGTTAAGTCATACCTGCGAAATAGAAAACAGTAGAAACACAGTTAGAACAATAACAATAATTACTTGGATTTTAACAAATGAGTCATTCCGTACCACAAGGCAGCGTGTTAGGATCCCTAATGTTTCTGAGATAAATATGCAGAGATAAACATACTTAGCTCTTAATACTGAAAGTGACATTATTGTATTTGCAGGTGGTACCACCAGCATAACCAGTGCCGCATTTTAGTTGATGCCATAACAAAAAGCAAAATGATATTTGATTCTAGCACTCAGTGACTTGGAATCAATAGACTAATTCTCAGTAAAGAAAAAACAAAAACAATGTTTGAGGACAACAGAAGAAGACTACCGGAGTCATCTCAGTAACAAGTATGCTTCAAAAAACAAAATTCTTAGGCCTCACCATGGATAACAGTTTACTGTGGAAAGACTTAATCGGTATCATAACAAGCAAACTGAGTTCAGCTATATTTGTTCTTGAGAACAATAAACAGCTAGTAACTGATGATGCTATGTGAATGCTGTTGATGTTATCATGACCTATGGAATTGAAATATGAGGTCAGTCAAGTGATGCAAAAGAAATATTCAAACAGAAAAATGTAACCATTAGAATGACAACCAATGCAAGAAGATCAAACAGCTGTAGGCAACAGTTGAAAAAATTAAAATTTCAACTTTCTGCAATATTTATGTACTCAAAATACTATTGTTTGCATAGGAACATAGAAACAAGTTCAATAAAAATGAAGTTATACATAACCATCCTAGCAGAAACTGCATAAATTTAAGGTTTCTTTCACATAACATGGCTTAGCTTCAGAAGAAGCCAATAAAACTGTACAGTTCATTTCATGTTCCAAATACCAGCTTGTGAGCGAAGTGTAAACAAAAATAAAACTGTTGCTTGTAAGGATACCTTTCTATTTTGTCAATGAATACATACCATATGCAAAAAGAAATTGGAAATTGGCACACAGTGTAGTATGAAACGTAACAGCTATGGTGTTACTGCCTCATTAAGGTTTGTTACCAGCAGTTTCTGTCACATTAATTAATAGAAAAGCTAATAGCATGTCAACAACAATCCTAAGGATTGCCAAATATGGGCAATATCAGTAATGGTACACTTTGGAAAATGTGATCATGATGTAAAGCTACAGAATATATTCCTTATACCTTAAGTGACTGTTTATTTCTTTATTGTATGGCATACATTGGTATTCTTATACAATTTAATCACAAATTGGCATCCAGGCATTGAATATAATTGATAGCCTCCTCTGTTGCAGCAAGGAAGTCGATGAAGGTTCGCTCGTGAGCTCGAACTAGCCATTCTTCTACTATGTTCTGGGTTGTTATATTTACATGTCTATTTTCATTGTGAATGAGACTACTCTGCAACACAATTAATATGTTATTTAATGTACAAAATTCATTGCAATTCTTTAATTTTCTCTTTTTCACTATTGTGTTATTGTTGCAAAGTGTACATAAGACCCTTGAGGAATCACTGTTGTACTCCCAGTTGTGCTTGAAGTATCTATGTGGCACCTGTGCTGATCAGTTTAGTAAATCAATTCTAAAAGGCACACATTGTGCCAACTTTGTACAGTTTACATGGAAATAAGTAAGACAGAAACTCAAGACTGTGTGTGGCATGAATTAATGTGGGCATTACTACCTACTTGTCAGTATTTGTAACACCAGAACCTTTGTTTATTCTTGTTTTCTACAGCGGATCAACTCTCTGAAGCAGATAACACGGGTTAAGTACTTGATCGCATCCAAAGAACTTTTTACAGGAAAACTTCCCAGATAAAACTAAAATGTGCATATTGAGATGGGCAGTAAATTCAAGATATGTTCTTATGTATTGTGAATTGAAATACAATGTGTGTAAATAGACTGCAGAGTAGGTAAAAAATATGTAATTATGTATGAAGCTATAGTGTATAAAGTCACTCCTGTGATAATTAACTAGAATATGTGATTCTTATTGTGTAAAACTGGCATATGAAATATGTACTTGGATCTGATCCATATATCAGCTAAATAAATAAACACAAATGGTTTATAGTTTCATTTTTCCTACATTGTATGGATGCCACAAATATTAACCATCACATCTGGAATTCTTATGTCTGTCTCCAGATTATTCCTGAAATACAATCAGTTTCTCTGTAACAGTGGAGTGATGTAGCCTACATATGTTAAGTAGAGGCTTGAAAAAGTAAGGGTGCTTATGATCTCACCATTTATCCCCATAATACACCAATGATATCTCATTCAAAGTAAGTTAGGACCTGCAAACTTACTTTGTGTCCAAATGGTACATTTCTCAGTAATGGGTTATTTGTCAAAACTTCATCTACTTGTCTCCTCCAGAGCACCTGGAAGTATATAACAGGACTTGTGAAACACACTGTATAGAGCCTATTTAGCTGATATATTGAGGCTTTTCTTTCTAAATACCCAATAATGCCAAAAATGACAACAGTTTTTTTTTTTTTTTCCTTCAGTAGGTGTGAATTTTTCACTGATAAATGCTCTCACACAGTCAATATTTATTATGCAATACTTGTATTGACCACCTGAGACTGGTTTTGACACTTTGCACAATATTTGAGTATTGAAGGAGTTGGCAGAGCTTTAGTAATATTGACTCTTGCTCAGTATCTCAGTATACTTCGGAATATATTGTACCATGTAAAGGTGATATTGTGTTAAGCAGTTTCTGCCGGGTCTTGGTGATATGTAGACAACCAATACAACATTGCCGTGTGAATGAATACATCAGCAAAGACAGATGACAGCAATCATCCACTCAAGTATATTCAGGGCAGTAGTTTTATTAGATATTTAATGCTTATTCAGCAATTAACTGTTGAAACTAGATAAAAGTATGTAAATGCAGGGAAATAACACTGCAGCTGCTTGTGCATTCATTTCACAAACTTGTATTATACAGGTTGAACACTTCTAAAACTGATACACTGCAGGGACAGGTTCCTGACTGAAATGGAAGAAGAGAGGTCATATGAACATGTGTCTGGAAATGCATTATTGACATGATAAATTGTGCTGATGAATGAAAGTTCCTGTGTCCACATGCCATGTGTTCCTTGTGTGTTCCAGGCAGCACGATTGATGCAGAGAACTGTAAGCAGCAGAGTAGCCTCACAGACACCAACCACATCACACAACATTTCAAGACCTTTTTGGGAATTTGTGTGATGATGGGCCCTTTCAGACAGATTAACATACAGGGAGGCAGTGGAATGTGCGTTCATCAGATTTGGATGACTGGGTTCTACGGGATACTGAGACAAACCCTAATACAAGCTCCAGGCAAGTGGCCCACCAACACCGTTTAAACCAAAGTACAATTATGTGTATCCTGCATGACAACCCCTATTATCCCTATCACCTGCAGTGAGTGAAAGGATTGTCAACAGTGGATTTCCCCCTGTGGGAAGGATTTGGTTGATGGTTGTTGCGACAGATCACCGCAATTATGGGATTTCCTTCAGCAGTCTTCTTTACTGACGAAGCAACCTTTATCAGAAGTGGCATCATTAATTAATTTACATAGTCACCATGTGTGGGCTACAGAAAATTCTCGGTGAATTGTTGAAGTGGTTCAACAGCAATGATTGAGAATCATCATTTGAGAATTGATTCTTGGTGACCATCAACTTGGACCAGTTCTTATTTCTCAGTGCCTCAACAGAGGAATGTACCTGGACTTTCTCAAAAATGCTCTGGATGGACTGCTTGAGAATGTGCCTTTAACTGTACGACAGGTTCTGTAGTTTCTGCACGATGGAGTACCGCCATACTTCCGCATTACAGTTTGCTCACATCTGCACAGCATCCTCCCCAGACACTGAATGGGAATGGGACACGGAGGCAACGTAGCATTTGCTACTTTATCACTGGACTTAAACCTCCTGGATTTTTACCCCTGGGGGTATCTGAAAACCATTGTGTATGCTGCACCAGTTCTTGTCGAACAGACCCTTCGACAGCACGTTCACGATGCTCGTGACACGATCCGGAGAGAGACCGGAATGCGCAAAAGAGTGTGGCAGTACACAGTGCGACATGTGAATTCGTCCCCTGCATCCCGTGGAGGCCATTTTGAACATCTGTTGTGACGTGGATGTTGTGCAGCTCTGCACTGTGTTCCAGAAGGGTTTCTTGTCATTACAGGCACACTGTCCATTTCAGGACACACGTTCATAAAACCTTTTTTTCTCCAATTCCAGTCAGGAATCCACCCGTGCAGTTCGTCAGTTTTATTATTGTCCATCCTGTATACTGCCGAAATAAATAACAGCACGGCTTACGGTACTGATCCTCTGTGACAGCGTCAATCGAACTTAACTGCTCGAGAGCCAGTGTAGGTACTGTGGAGCAATCATCAGGGCTGCATATGTACCAATCTTATTATTAACTGGTAACCTACAAAAATTAATATGTCATGAGCTCCCAGTAGACTAGCTGCAGCAGGTTGGGGGCTCACGGCTTACTGTTGAAAGCCAGCACCATTCGGAAAACTTTGTGTGTACTGTTCTTTGAATTAATTTTCTTTCTTCTCACTGCATTGCATTGCATTGCAAAAGCCTTCATTTACTTTCATATTCGTAGTTACAATTATGTACACATTTACAAATCCATGTTTCTTCCATTTGAAAATTATACCATGGCAACTCATTGGTATGAGCTGCACACATCCTTGAGCTTTGAGTACTGGCTGGCAATAAAACATTCTCCCTCTCTCATCTTCCCCTGAGGTAAGAGGCCACCTTTACTAAGCCCGTGCTCGAATTTACAAACATTAATTAAAATTAAGCACATCTTAAAATAACACACTCTCTCTCTAAGTATTTTTATTTGTTACAGAGAGAAAATTGCACTGTTAATTAGATCATAGCACTTGTTGACGTTGTAGGATTGGGCTGTTAACTGCTATACACATATTAATATAAAATACGACTGAGAACCACAGGCCACATTTGAGGAGCACGGCTGTATAATAATGTGTCCCCCTCTTTTTCAGGATTATATTATAGACCATTCAAGCACTGTGGAAAACGAAATCCGATTGTTATAAGAACAATGTCTTTTCAACGTATATAAAGTGTTCCAAAATTCACCAATTCTTTGAGACATGAAGGAGCTAACTAGGCAGTTCAATGACCGCAACTGACCTCAGAAAGTGGGTTTAACAATCGACACACAAAAGAATATTACATCAGAAATCTCCTTATCAAAATTACAATACGTATGTTTTTCAAATTTGTAGTTATATGAACTGGCCATTTGAAAATCCCCAAACAAAATATTTACATACAGTATATCTAAAAACAAAGATGTTGTGACTTACCAAATGAAAGTGCTGGCAGGTCGACAGACACACAAACAAACACAAACATACACACAAAATTCAAGCTTTCGCAACAAACTGTTGCCTCATCAGGAAAGAGGGAAGGAGAGGGAAAGACGAAAGGATATGGGTTTTAAGGGAGAGGGTAAGGAGTCATTCCAATCCTGGGAGTGGAAAGACTTACCTTAGGGGGAGAAAAGGACGGGTATACACTCGCACACACACACATATCCATCCACACATATACAGACACAAGCAGACTCCACAGTACCTACACTGGCTCTCGAGCAGCTAAGTTCGATTGACTTGTCTGCTTGTGTCTGTATATGTGTGGATGGATATGTGTGTGTGTGCGCGAGTGTATACCCGTCCTTTTCTCCCCCTAAGGTAAGCCTTTCCACTCCCGGGATTGGAATGACTCCTTACCCTCTCCCTTAAAACCCATATCCTTTCGTCTCTCCCTCTCCTTCCCTCTTTCCTGATGAGGCAACAGTTTGTTGCGAAAGCTTGAATTTTGTGTGTATGTTTGTGTGTCTGTCGACCTGCCAGCACTTTCATTTGGTAAGTCACATCATCTTTGTTTTTAGATATATATTTCCTACGTGGAATGTTTCCCTCTATTTACATACAGTGTTATACAATGGCACAAAATATCCATTAGTTATATTTTTAATAAAAATTAGAGGTCTTCATTGTAAGTAATGTCCTTTTTGGATAAACAAAGTTTACATTCTAAAACACATATCACTTTGTACAAGTTCAGTCCTGCTTCAAACAATAAATCATCATGGGTTGCCAAAAGTTAAATTGCACTGCACATTGCAGTTAATTTTCAGACAGAAAATTTCAATGTTTAGTATTTTGCAAAAGCACTTTCACTCTTTTACTGAGTTGTAACACATTTTTTCACCAAGATGTTCATTCCTTCATCAGGTCCAAGTGGCACTTATTAAGGAAATGAACTGCTATCAGTTTCCTTGGAGGTGGTTCTTCTCACCCACAGTACACAAAAAAGTAAGACAAAATACCATATTTTAGTACACTCACTTTTACTTCTAATTAAGTATAAGGAAAAAATGTTTCACACTTATAGAAAATAATGCTCATTACTTTGTAAATAAATACTGGCATTAAATTGACTGTAGTACAAAAGGTGGGGACTAGTAAAAATTTTAAAATCAAGTATACATTACACTGCAAAATGTTACTCTAGTTTATAACTCTGTCTGAAACTGGTTAAACTTGAAAGCTTTGGGTTTCTTTCCCATTTGCAAAATCACTTAAATGCCAAGTCCTGGTTTGAAATTCACTTCACTTGTGGACTCCTATCACCTTAATCTCCAAAATATGAACATTACCTCTAGCTAAAACTCAAGATTTGCAGTAGTGTAGATTTAATAATCATTACATTATGAAAAAAAATAGTCACCATCACGTAACTTAATTACTACTCAATTCAAAATTAAGGGAATAGAAGTTGTACCAAATCCTTGCCCTACTTCTCCACTCAACTATGAGAACTACTCTCATTCGACCAGAAAAATAAATCCTCACAAATTGTTACCAAATAGTTGGCCCGTCAGGATATTCACATCACTCTAGCACCACAGTAATCAGTTAACCAGCAAAATTACTTTTCTTCATTCCAGTATTACCTCTTTAAGCTCATAATTCCTCAGAACACAAATAGAAGTTTTCAGATAACATACAGACCCAATAGTGCAGCGTTATATGAACTGTACCTCACTGAAATACTGCTCTTTCTGCTAAGCTCTCATTGCCAGCTGCAGCATCATGAATTTCACAATATACGTAGTTCCCTATGTTGCCTAGTTCAAAATTAGATTGTCAATATAGTTACACACATTCGTTTTTATACAGTTATCTTTTTCATTAATCAATAATGTCTGTCAGCTCCATTATTTTACTGTGGAAATCTTATCTACTAAATATCCAACAGAAAGTGTGCGATAGACTGAGAGTACTAATTGGCCAAACATGGAGATTGCACCCCTCCACTGTCCTTCACGCATACAAAACCCTAATCCAACCTATCCTTTACCAAGAAAATGTTACACAGATACTTGCTGCCCCTGAGTTCTGTAAGTTCCTTCATATCCTCGAACTCCGTGCCCTCCACCTTGCTTCTTTCTACCTTCTCTGACACGGATCCCTTACCAACTCATCAAATTCCCACCTCTTCTCACTCACACAGATCAACCCTGAACAAACTACACCATCTGCAAACTTTACTCGAATAATCCTATAGTTTCTCATACACTTTCCAACCATAGTGTGCTGCTGCACCTCTACCAACACATCCCACCAACTCTACCCTACACACCCTCCACATACTTCCCCAGAGTAACTTCAACTGTTTTACCCTCCCAAATTATGAACTGTGTCCAGATAGTTACCCCTCCTACCAACTTTAAACCCACCCTACCCATTCCGCATCATCAAGGCTACCTCTCCTCCCTTTCTCATACTTCTCCTACCCCCTTCTTCCCCTTCCACCCATCCTCACCAAGCCCCTTTGCCTCATCAAATTTTAGCCTCAGTAGTACCTCCTGCTGTGGCTTGTCCTGATGAAGGAGACGGAGTGTGTGGAGGTGAAGAGAGGTAGGGATACAGTGACAGAGGTGCGGCAATGCGCGGGGGGTGGAGGGGACGGAGGACACCAGGGGGTAGGGGGCATCGAGCCTGCGGACAGTGTAAAGGATGCAGAGATGTTGGAGGAAGAGGAGGAGGTGTGGGAAGGGGATGAAGTCATACAGGAGTTGTGTGGGGACAGAAGGCAGATACGGAAGGCAATGCGGAGCGTGTGGTGTTCTAGAATTTTGAGAGCCTTACAAAAGTGGGAGGATAGGAGATCCAGGTAGCACTGGGATGACAGGGAATAGCACGGATGAGGGATTTGTAGGTGTGGGGGATGGTGGAAGGGTGAAACCCAATTTCTGGCCAGGCAGGAGTTTCAGAAGACAGAGGTGGGAATGGGCTTTCTGCTGGATGTTCGGGAGATGGGGGGTCTAGGTGAGGTGGTGGTCAAGGTGAGGCCAAGCTATCTCAGGGTGAGGCTGAGCTGGATGAGATGACCACGAACGATTAGGTTGAAATTGTGGAGATGGAAGTAGCGAGTGGTGCGGCCTGGGTTTTGGAGGGGATGATACAATGGAAACACTGGTTGCAACAGGTGGTGAACTGGTAAGTGTGGGTTTGGAGGGTGTGTTGTTACCATTGAAGGGTGGGATAGAGAGCCAGGAAGGTGGTGTCATCAGCATATTGGAGCAGGTGAACAGGTGGGGGTGGCTTGGGCATATCTGCGGCATGCTAGAGATAGAGGAGAGGGGAGAGGACTGAGCCGTGGGGGATGCCAGCAGTGGGGTAAAAGATAGGGGTGTTGGTATCATGGAGAGTGACATAGGAAGGATTGCGTGAGAGGCAGTGACCAGACAAACAAAATTGATAGGCAGGGCATAGGTCTGGAGTGGATGTCATACCCAGCCGAAAGGAAATGTGATAAATAGTCCTATATATAGAAGACTCTACCACAAATACTGCTAGCTCTGAAGTATTCTCGTCATAAATAATTGGAAGAAATATGCATTTATAGCAGCAGACCAAAAACACTTGGAGCGAAGGTATTGTTTATTACTTGCAGCGTCTGCCTGCAGAACGAATTGCAAACAGAAATTGAATTTTTTAGTATGCAGCTCTGGAACACAGTGTTGCAAGATGTCACCGACATATGGTAGCAAGATACTATTCCTGAGGAAGTGTGGCGGGTCCCTCATTTGTTTTGCTTACAGCACGCAGCAGTCGGCAGCACCCCAATATTTCTAGCAACGCGAGTCTTATACTTTGCTTGTTTAAAACTCAGCGATGTGAAGTATTTTGGTAAGTTTCATGTTTGCTAAACCAAAGGAACTGCGCTTTTGACACTATGTGCCTCAGCTCTCTGAAAGTGAGAAATGCCTTAAGTTACAGTCTGGCCGACAGAAATATGCCTCTCCTCAACAATCCTGCAGAGCATCTCACCCTCAGCCTCTTCTTCCCCACCCTTACCGTCACATGTGCCACCATCTACATCCGCCCTTGTAACCCCCCCCCCCTCGCCCCCTACACACACACGATTTCCTGGCCCACATTGACCGCATCTTCTCCACCTGTGTGATTGCTGCAGACCTCAATATCCACAGCCGTGTTCCTGCCGAACTTCAGCGGTTCCATCAGTTTCTCACCACCCTACAGGGACACCCCATCACACCCGACCAGAGTCCCACACTCCAGCTGACGTGATCCTAGTCTCTCCCAACCTCCTTGGGCGTATCACTGCAGAAGTCCCTGACATAACTGGCAGCAACCACGCCCCGGTCCTCCTCACTATCTGTGACGATCGCCGTCCCCGTCCCGTTCCTCCCCTGACGTTCCTCCTAAACTTGTCCACGATTACTCCCACACCAGCTGGGATGCCTACCGATACTCCGTACACACCCAGGTCAAACGCGATGACCCTACCCTCCAATCTCCCGATGACATCTCACGATCTGCTGTCCTCCAATGGACCTCGTCTGACGCTGTAACCACCTGTATCCCTACCAAAGCCATTCAAACTCACCGGCCAGCCCTGCCCTCACAGGCCATCCTTCTCCTTTGTAAATCTCGTCGCCTCTACCGATCCTTCCTCCGCACACTCGTCACCGAGACACACTCACCCGCCACTGGCAATTACGACGTATCTGCAATGTGCTCACTGCGAAGAAACGCCGTGCCTGGCGACAGACCTGTGTACAACTCAATGCCGTGCTCTCAATAATCTCTTCCAAGTACTGGTCTGATTTCCATTGCCTTACTGGGAACCGCTCTATCCCGCACTACCTTCTCCTCCGTGATGACCGTCCCTTTCCTGACAACCTCAGTAAGGCCAACCACTTTGCCTCTCACGTATCCGAATGATTTTCGGTTCCTGTTGTTCCACAATTTGGTTTTCCCCCCTCCCCAACATCATCAAATGTCTGGATACCACTGCTCCTCCCCTTGCTCCTACCTTCCAGTGCTTGGGACACACACCACCATCAGAACTTAACACCCCATCAGCCTCACACTCCACACTAAATGCAACACCACCCTTGGCTGTGACCACATTACCTACTGCCATGTCAAACACTGCACTCCCTCCATCCTTGCAGTCCTCGCCACACTCTATACAACGTAATCCTTGCCACCAGCTTCTACCCAGACCTGTGGAAAACCTCCCATATCCTTATGTTCTCCAAACCCAAAAAGCCTTTATCTGATGCCTTTTCCTATCTCCCTAAATGTGTCACCTCCATATTCAGCAAGCTCTCGGAATCCATCCTTACCCGGCACAGCCGTCACCACCTCCACCGACATCACCTCCTCCCCGACACACAATCTGGCTTTCGACCGTCCACCTCTGCCAACGACTGAGTTCTACATCCCACTCGTCGCCTCTCCCTCCAGTTTAATTCACGCCGCACTGTCATTTCCGTCTCTCCAGACCTCGAAAATGCCTACGACCCTGTTTGGCCTCCCACTCTCCTGTTTAAACTCCAGACCTACACCCTTCCTATCATCTGTATCCATCTGATTGCCTCCTTCTTCTCCTGCCGCCCCTCCTACTTCAACTGTCCAAACATCTTCTCCAGAATCACCTTGACCTTTTTGCCACATAGTGTAGCCAGTGGCTCCTCTAAATCAATCCTTGCATGGCCTAGGCAATCATTGTAGGTCAAACCGCACACTCCTTCCAGCTCCTTGATTTTCCCCTTACCATCTCTGCCCATCCTGTCCGTCTCTGCACCCCCCCCCCCCCACTCACCTACCTTGGACTCACCATTGACCATCATCTTACCTGGATCCCTCATCTCTGCCCTATCCAATCCAAAGCCCACAACAGCCTTAAACTCCTCTCTGGTTGGACGTGGGCATTGAACCCCTCTACCACCCTCCACACGTACAAATCCTTAATCCGTCCCATTCTCTGTTATCCCAGTCCCGCCTGAATAACCCCCCCCCCCCCCCCCAAAAAAAAAAAAATCTGTAAGTCCCCTCCAGATCCTCGAGCACCATGCACTTTGCCTCACCTTCCGTATACGCCTCCCATCCTCCACGTGTATCCCCTATGACTTGTTTCTTTTCCCCCATCTGCTGCTTTTACTTGACCATATCCAAGGCCTCTTTACCTCCCACTGACTTGATGTCCCCCATCCCCTGGTTGCTCCTCTCCTCTCCAACCTCTGCCCGCTGCTGCGCCTACACCCTTGTGTCCCTCCTACCCTTCACCCCTACATCTTTTTTCCCAAAGTGGCTTCTGTAAACTCCTCCTCCTGGATGATGCTCTCTCTCCGTCCATTTGTCCCTCCTATCAACTCTGGCTGTCCCCTCCCCCCCTCCCACTGTCCTTTTCCTTGTCTCCTTCACCCCCTCCCCTTCCATCCTGTTCCCTTTTGCCCACCTACCCTCTCTTTGACTCCTTTCTCTCCCCCGAGTACTTTTGCTTTCCCCTTCACTGCTTTCCCCACTCCTTCTCGCATTCGCCATGCCCCCTTCCCCCCCTCTTTTACTGTGTCCTCTCCCTCCATTGGCTCCCGCCTTTTTGCTATTCCTCCCCTTCTGCCTCCCCCCCCCCCCCCCCCCACCCAATCAGCCTTCGTGTCTGCTTTATAGTGCAGTGTTGAAGTGTTGTATGTGCCGGTTTTTTTTTTTTATGTGCTGTGTACAGACACCATACTGTCACTAGATGTGTTTTTTAACTCTTGCGAACAGAAACAAGACTGTCACCAGGTTTTTGAATTGTGCCTGTCTAATTACTATGTGGTTTAAACAGCCGGTTTATCGCCTGTTTTTATTGTTTATACTGTACTCTGTACTCATTATGTTTTTAAGACTCTTCTGCAGGCAGCAAAGCGGCATATTACGCTGCTGCCAGTCCCCCCCCCCCCCCCCCCCCTTTGGGGGTAAATCAAAATCAAATAAGGAAAAAAATAAAAAAAAACGTAAATACGGGGAACATACAACAGAAGCTGCATCAACGAAGAATTTTTAACTTGAACTAACATGTGATGAAAATTGCCGCATAGTGTTGTGTTGATGAGTCGTCGCATTTAGTCGCGAGAAGTTGTTGGAATGATACTAACAGTAACGCATGTGACTGGACCAACACATGGTAAAGTATCTAGTCCCTGAAATATGCTTTTATTATTTGTTTATTTGCGTGTACTGTATTATTACAAGACACGTGGAATTGTAACAAGACATGAAAACTATAACAGACGTGCAAATGTAATGTAAATAATATTATCGATTTTTTTTTTAATTTCTCGTTATTTTATAGCTGTTTTCATACTACAGTAAAATGTGTCAAATGCAAATAGTAGTGCAACACGCATGTTCAATGTTCATGAAACTTATCAAAATGCATCACATCTCGTATTTTAAACAAGCGAAATATAAGACTTGTGCGGCTACAAATATTGGGTAACTGCCGATTGCTGTGTTAGTAAAGCAATTGAGAACCGCCACACTTCCTCAGCCAGCGTATCAGGGTGACATCTGTCGGTGACGTCTAGCAACACTGCTGTCCGGAGCTTCACTCTAAATCGTTTGAATTCTTCATATTTGATTTCAGTTTACAATTAGAAGCTGTACAGGCAGGTGTTGGATAAGCAATAAATTCGTTTCATCTGTTTTTATTCGGCTCTTATAAACGCATTTATCTTCCAATTCTTTATGACGAGAATCATCATACTTAACAATATTTGTGGTAAAATGTTCTACATAGTCAACCATTCGGATTGCTTGTTTCGTATGTCATTAAATAGTTGTAGATCAATTTTTGGATGGCGCGGGCTTTGTTGCCCGCACTACCGATTTAATAAAAGTTAAGGTTACATTGATTGACTGATATTTAGTAAGTTATTTAATGATTGGTGTCGCAGTTCACGAATTCGCTGTCCTATTTCGGCGATTTCTGCTATTAATCACGGTAGATGTTACACGATCATTTGCCGCTAATGAGACTTGCCCACAGGCAAAATTTCAACGAAACAATCATTATGAAGTATGTATTACTTACGTCCTTCCTTTGGCTTTACTTTAAATTGTTAGTTTAATTTAAATTAATAGTGTTATGTCGAGAATCATAACAGCAATTACCACACTGTACCATAGGAGTTCATGTTTAGAATGTGTTCTGAACACGTTTTTACGCCTTCACAAGTACCTGAACCACAATGTAAGTCAGTCGATGTAGCGGTAATTCAAAATATCAGTGACAACAGAACTGGAAAAGTTGTCACGTCGGCTTTACACCGTCTTCGACAGAAGTAAGGTTAGTTTCTGTGTTTGTGAATGAAGTTACACATCATTTGTGCAAAGTGTGAAACCTCCCCACACTAAAGTGCTTTCATTACCAGAAATATTAGCAGTTGTATAATGTGAATTATATTGCTAGTGATTAGTAGAGGTTTAATAATCCTCGTGGATTTCCATACACAGTTCCCATTTCGATTAGTGGATGCTCTATGTACCCAGCCACATCTAAAAGAGATAATCACGAAGATTCAAAATGACTCGTCAAGAATTCCCAGCCTAAAAGAGCCATAGTTGATAATAAACTGTGCAAAATGAGTATTGGTACAGTGCGTAACTGAAGACGTTATGTGATAAGAAAGGGATGCTAAATAAATGTGAACTATACTGTAATTGAATAACGAAAATTCCATTCTGATCTTTCATCCTATTCCCCAAAATTTTCTGCCATATATTTAATGATAAAGGCCTGCTAGATTCTCATACTCATCAATGTATCCCTCCCACCTTTAATGTTGGTTGTGATGACAGACTGACCTGTAGCTAAGCCCAAGGTCTAGGTTAGGTCGGAAACTTGCGTGTTTTAAGATTGATGATGTGCACGTCAAAACAGTGGAATGTACTGATCTTACTGTTACAGGTTGAAATTGGAAATTGTACTAACGGAAAATTTTGAGATACAGACAAAAGTTTAGCTGAGTATTGTACTGTTGCAAAAAATATCCGCCTTTTGAATACAGCTGTTAAACATTTGGTAAAAGTTACATAGTAGACACCAGATTGAATATTTTTGTAGTTAATGGATGGTATATGTGTGTAATACGCATGAAAATACTCATAAGAGGCTTATCTATAATCTGTTTTCGAAATGACCGTGCAATTTTAGCCTTTATGATGGAGTGTGTTTAAATATCTGTCTATAACCACAACCTTTTTATTTTTCTTTTATTCGGTTTCAAATCCCCCCCGGAATGGGTCGGGCTGGCAGTAACTTTGTACGCTGCTCTACAACCTACAGAATTTGTAAAACATAATAAGAAGATAATAAGTAATAAAAGCAGGCGATTAAAACAGGTGACTTTTCAATTGTAAAATGGCAGAAAGTTGTGGAAGTTAAAATATAAAACAAAGGGTTGGTGCTGCTAATTAAATACACTGGAAGAAGACAGGTACACTAGTAGACAGACAGTTGAGAAACACTGTGACAGTCTGGTATCTGTTCGCAAGAGAGAGAAAAATCACACCCAGCAACAGTACGGTTTCTGTTCGCAACACTTCGGAAAAGACACACAACAGTTATCACCCGTTTAAAACACTGCACTAAAAATTAGGCACGAAGAAGACACTGCACAGTCTCAGGCAGATGGGGTTGGCATGGACAGAAGAGGGGAGGGGGGGGGGGGATGAAGCAGCTGATGGAGGGAGAGTACTCATAAGGGGTGGGGCGGCAATGTCTTTGCAGAACTAGCTAATCATATTAATTGTAAATATATTCTTAGACAACTTACATGCGAGTGTGTCAACATGTGTGTCCCACTTTAGATTGCTTTGAATTGTTAAATCAAGGAATTTTACACTAAAGTCTTTTTTACTAATTCATTCCCTTTGTATACTTTAATTTCATCATTAAAACTACTGTTGTTAAACTCCATGAGTCATGTTTTACTACCACTTACATTTGATGGATTTCATTAAAGTACTGTGCAATTTCATTTGTCACGTTCTTACAATGGGTCTCTAGTTTATTAAATGATTAAATGATCCCCTTTTCCACACAATGGACGTATAATCTCCATACAGAACTATTTTGGAATTCTGAGTGCAACATCTTATGTCATTTACATAAATTAAAAACAGAAGAGGACGCAATACTGAGCCCTGGGCACTCCATTTTTTATATTAGTTATTTTGGATTTGTGAACACCTCTTTCAGCTTTGAGCAGTACAAACTGTTTTCGGTTACTCATGTAAGATTTTATTATGTAATGAGAAGTGCCTCTGACTCCAATATTCCACGCTTTTCTAACAGGATTGTGACGCTCACACAGTTGAAAGCTTTCTCAACATGGAGGTATATACCTGCAACATGTTGCTTGTTCTCGGTGTCACTTGTTATCTCTTCAATTAATTGAGCAGCTGCTGTGCTGGTTGATTTACATATTAAGAAACAATTTTGATTTTCAAGCATTAGGTAGTGCATCCAGAGAGAGCTTATAATTCTGCTGTATATGACTTTTTCAACTATTTGGAAAAGACAAAGTATTGAGGTGGGTCTGTAGTTTTGAATGTTGGTTTTGTCTCCTTTTTTAAAGATTTTGGGCTATTTTTAGTCTGTCTGTGAAGGTGACTGATTCTATTACATCATTTACTGCTACAAACACAGTTTGTCTGCACGCTTTTAATACATTAATACTGAGGTCATCATGCCTGTGAAATGGGAAGATTTTAGAGAGCCAATGATGTTAATTATTTCTTTGCAGTTTGTGGGGCTAGATGTGTGTTATGCTCAGATGGATTTCCTTTAAAATTATACTGCAGGTTATTATGTTTGTCATTGATAGCTTCCCCCGCCGAAGAAGTATGTTCATTGAATATTTTAGCAATTCCAAGTTCGTCTTTTCTTACCATCCCATTGTGGTCAATATTAAAGTCTATACACCTTTTGCCCTGCCTGTTATAAAATAGATACTCGCTCCCAAGACACCAGTAGTAACACTGTGTGAAGCCTGAAGCTTGTTTGCAACATAGCTGCTCCTGGTCTGTATCAATAAATCTTTATAGTATTCTTGGTAAGTTTTGAAAGCCTCCTTTAGCTTGAAATTTAGTCTGTTATTCAACATTGCTCTCTGGAATAATTTTAATTTTTCCCTTGCTTCAATGACATCATTATTTTTCCATATACTTCTGTTTATAGTTTTAGTTTGTTCAACTTCTGTGGCTGCAAGGGGGCATGTTGCATCAAAACAATAGTAGAACTCAGCAGCAAAGCCATCACAGGCAAACCTATTGTTCTAAAAATCATGATATGTGTGCTAATATGCAGTTCAGTCTATTGATGTTTTCATTGTACATTATTCTTTTTCTGACATATAGTTTCCTTTTAGTGGCAAACGGCATCTAATTTGCCTCCAGTTGAAGCTGTACTGCGTTTTGATCAGAGATGGCTAGTTTTTAGAACAGCTGTTCTGTAGGTAAGATAGGTCACATTTATTATTATACACTACTGCCAATTAACATTGCTACACCAAGAAGAAATGCAGATGATATACGGGTGTTCATTGGACAAATATATTATACTAGAACTGACGTGTGATTACATTTTCACACAATTTGGGTGCATAGATCCTGAGAAATCAGTACCCAGAACAACCACCTCTGGCCGTAATGAAGGCCTTGATACACCTGGGCATTGAGTCAGAGCGTGGGTGGCGTGTACATGTACAGCTGCCCATGCAGCTTCAACACGATACCACAGTTCATCAAGAGTAGTGACTGGCATATCGTGACGAGCCAGTTGCTCGGGCACCATTGACCAGACGTTTTCAATTGGTGAGAGATCTGGAGAATGTGCTGGCCAGGGCAGCAAAGAACATTTTCTGTTTCCAGAAAGGCCTGTACATGACCAACATGCGGTCGTGCATTGTCCTGCTGAAATGTAGGGTTTCCCAGGGATCGAATGAAGGGTAGAGCCACATGTCGTAACATATCTGAAATGTAATGTCCACTCTCAAAAGTGGGGTCAGTCCGAACAAGAGGTGTAACCAATGGCACCCCATACCATCACGCTGGATGATACGCCAGTATGGCAATGACGAATACACGCTTCCAATGTGCATTCACTGCGATGTCGCCAAACACGGACTCTACCATCACGATGCTGTAAACAGAACCTGGATTCATCCAAAAAAAATGACGTTTTGCCATTCGTGCACCCAGGTTTGTTGTCGAGTACTCCATTCCGGGTGCTCCTGCCTGTCATGCAGCGTCAAGGGTAACCGCAGCCACGGTCTCTGAGCTGATAGTACGTGCTGCTGCAAGCATCGTCGAACTGTTCGTGCAGATGGTTGTTGTCTTGCAAATGTCCCCATCTGTTGATTCAGGGATTGAGACGTGGCTGCACGATCCATTACAGCCATGTGGATAAGATGCCTGTCATCTCGACTACTAGAGATACGAGGCCTTTGGGATCCAGTACGGCGTTCCGTATTACCCTCCTGAACCCACCGATTCCATATTCTGCTGACAGTCGTTGGATCTCAACTAACGTGAGCAGCAATGTAGCGATATGATAAACTGCAATCGCGATAGGCTACAAAGTCGGAAACATGATGGTACGCATTTCTCTTCCTTAACGAGGCATCTTAACAACGTTTCATCAGGCAATGCCGGTCAACTGCTGTTTGTGTATGAGAAATCGGTTGGAAACTTTCCTCATGTCAGCACGTTGTAGGTGTCGTGACCGGCGCCAACCTTATGTGAATGCTCTGAAAAGCTAATTATTTGCATATCACAGCATCTTCTTCCTGTCAGTTAAATTTCTCATCTGTAGAACGTCATCTTCATCGTGTAGCTATTTTAATGGCCAGTAGCGTATTATCCAGACATGTTTTACTATTGCTAATCTCTCTAGTTGGTTCATGGATAACTCTCGTCAAACTGAAACTGTCGAGTGGGGGGTGTACCTTTTTGGTGTTGGCATCATTAGTTAATAAGTCTGTATTTATATCCCCTTCTATCATAGTATTTATATGGCCATTTAATACAAAAAATGTACTGTCTGTGTATATCAGCAAGTCAGAGAGATTCTTGAAAAATGTATCCATACATGCCCCAGGTGGCCTATAGACACCGAAAATTGCTGTATTTTCTCTGGCAACCCATTTTAGATTTATTGCAGCAAATTCTGCGATTACTTTTGCACAGAATGTACAGGGTGACACAGAAAAATGGGAACATTTCCATATTCCAATAAAACAAGAAGTGATGAATGAAAGGAATTGCATTCATAGTAGTTGAAAGCTTGCAACTTTGCCATTTACAAAACATTGATGGCATTTATCATTTTTTAGAAATTATGTCCTTTAGATTGTGTCATTCTGTATGAATATGTTCGTGAAATCTGCTGTTGAAATTACTCATTGACCTCTGCAATAACACAGCTGGGATACTGTGAATAGCATCCCGAATACTCTGTTTTAACTCACAAGGGCTCTTGGTAAGTTGTATAGACGTTGTTCTTGAGGTAGCCACAAAAGAAAAAAATCACAAATCGGTAAATCTGGCCATCTAGGTGGCCAGAGAATGTTACCAAATCGTAAGATCACACGGTTGCCAAACAATTCTTGCCCATATGCCATTGATTGCCGTGCAATGTGTGATGTCACTCCGTCCTGTTGAAACCATATATGAAAGCATATGTTTCTTAAAAGAACACGAGGAATTTTCTACATTAAACAGAGAATTTCACAACTACGAAACAAGGAATAGGAATGATTTCCACAGAGAAATTCATAAAACAGCTATGTATCACAAAAGTGTACTATATCAACCCAAAATCCTCTACAATGTTCTCCCCAAAGAACTAAAAATAATACCAAAACTGTACACTCTTTGACATAAAACTTGACCGGCGGCCGGCCGCTTCAGAGGCTAAGTCCGCGCCGATCGCGACATGGGACAAAAAAACTGGCCAACTCGCTAATTCTCTAAGTCCGGTTATCTGCACAATCTGGCAACACTGTAGACTGCGGCACTTCCTGGAGGAAAACTTGTCCCACGATAGAGAAACTCTAGGCTGATTACGCCTGTGGTCTAGCGGTAGCGTGCGTTGTTTCTGTTCATAATGTCAGTGGATCGAGAGCAGCTGGCATAAAATATTTTTATAGCCTCTTCTGTCTGAATGCTGAAGACGTGAATGTAATGGTAGCGCAGATTCAATCTATTTCGCTTTGTGACACACCGATATCAAAATTTTATCCAGTAACGATTTTGCGGCAGATTTCCTGCAGACTGTCCTCCTCTGGACGCCGTATGCGGCAAAGCTCTGGGATCCATTTGCTGGCTACTGGCAGCGGCCGTGGCGACAGCAGCAGCGCTGCACTCCCCCGTTCTTTATCGAAAGCGCCTGCTGCCGCTCATCGCTTTTGATGATTTAAAACGCTTTATTATTAAATGTTGCTCCACAGAAAATTTCTACAATTTCCATTCACGCTCAAAAGCAACGGAGACAGACGCCCTGATTAGTAGGCGGGTATTATATTACATTAATCGGCAAGAGCTGAGTATGGCCCGAAATTAATTTTATAGACTGGGACGAAATTAAACCACCTCGCTACATTCGATGAATTTATAAATGCTTCATACCTCGTTTCTTTTCCTTTCAAACTCAATTAATTGTGCAACTTTTGGTCAATGTTTGGATGTTTTCGTCAAGCCAGAGTGAGCGTCTGTGGTGTAAAGTGTATTACAGTCCTTGTTTCATTCTTTATGGTAAGTCTATGCGATAAACAGTGTGAATACCTTGCAATGCATGCTCTGTAGCAGTGCAGGAACACTGCACATTTGGAGTTCATGAAGTATTTATTGTTGATCGGAAGTGATAGTTAAGGTCATCAGATTTAAACCAGAAAAATTTGTCGTTTTGAAGGTTTCAGAGAACGGAAAGGACATGTGCACTTCATAAACAACCTTCTGACATGTTAGACCTATATGACGAACAAAGCTCAAATTTATATCGTTGACAGTCGGTTTGAATCTTTTCAGGGTCTATTTTACAGTGAAGCACCTGGGAATTTGCAAAGCAGAAATCCATGATATTAACTTCATTTACTAAGTCGAAATCGGACTAAGATTGATGTTTAAAGGCATTCTTCAGATTTAGCATAAGAAATTTTTACTAGCAGTTTGCAACTCCATTAATTAAAATGGAAAATAAAAGGTTGTAGTCAGCGGCTTCTACCGTGATTCGAACTGCTATGTCTTATAGTACAAGCACTGCAACGCACAAGGGAACCTCTGAGCTAACGACACACTGGCTGCCAGAGGCGGAATATAGTCACTGCAATGTTGCCTGAGCCTCAAAACGCAACCTTAAACACACGAACAGAGGAGGTGGAGATTACTGTTTTAACGTCCCGTCGACAACGATGTCATTAGAGACGGAGCACAAGCTCGGATTAGGGAAGGATGGGGAAGGAAATCGGCCGTGCCCTTCCTAAGGAACCATCCCGGCATTTGCCTGAAGCGATTTAGGGAAATCATTGGAAACCTAAATCAGGATGGCCGGGCGCGGGATTGCACCGTCGTCCTCCCGAATGCACACACAAACAGGTGTTATTTATGTGAAGAACGCCGTTCTTGGAGTCCAGAAATTAAATATACTTTCTAATTGTGTCATCTTGCAGTGGATTATATCGTACGAGTCTTCGATGTGAAAAACGAATGTCAAGTGAATTTAGCGACGTAACGCCGACCTACACCCGGAAGTAAATGCACCATCAGAGTGTTGACAAATACTTGCTACGACGCTGCCATTTCTAGGCTCTCTGACGAGGCAGCTCTTCAGCGAAATGCTTGCCGTGATTCTCCGATACGGTTCTTCAGAGTGGAGACGCGCGCGCACGTTTGGTTTTTATGCGGCGTTCTCCCCTGATGGTTTCTGACGTCGCCTTGTGGGCTATGTATACATATGAGACATTCAATTATCATTAATCCAGAATCATACAAGTTTCAGCTTCCGGCGTGGAAGAAGGCTGTTGACGCCGACATTATATCATTTCAACGTAGGGAAAGCAAAACGGATCATTCAATGTTTCTCATTCAACATAAAGCATGTGAGATAATTTTCCGTAACGTTCATAATCATCTAAAAATACAAACGAAGTAAAAATACACCGGAAGCTTATTCGAATTGAATATAACGCTTTGCACCTCGATGTCGAATTTGTCCACTTGCAATCTTTTGCAGCATACACATAGAATGTCATGATTACCACGAGAATGAAGAAATATGTTGGTAAGGATGGAAGCAAGAAGAGACGCAGTCAACAAATATTCTATTCCTCATGGCATTCATTTCATTTGACACGTAAGAAGAGGTAAAGCGGGAATTTACTTTCGTTAACACGAAAGATATGCCGCACATATTGATAACGAGGAAGTCTGCGTCTTCATACGTTTCCTCCTTGAAATCAGTATGCTCTATTATATACTAAGTAGCCCGATCATTGTTTCAGTAATGTTACCCTCTTGTTTGACCCCGTAACGATGAACAGATTCCAAATGCATGTCTCCCTTCCTGGGTTGTTTTTTGTGTTTTATTGCTTGGAATTCCTGAAGTAGACCACTGTGCCTTCACCCCTCGTGGGTTAGGTCTCAAAACTAAACCGCTTTGTATCCAATGGCATAATTTATTCAGACAGCATCAGCATAAGACTATCAAACAAAGCCTTCCATTTACAGTTGCAGCACTCTAACCAGCACTGACCAAAGTGTAATCCACGGTCATGGTCCTAAATTACCAGCTGTCTGCTACTGTGGCAAAGTCCGTACTACACTTTCGATTCCGCAGCACCATTTTATCTGGTAACACTGTGTAGTTGCACAGTTGTGCTACCAGGTCTGTCCTCACACTGTCAACTTTATGTATCTCACTTCTCCTGTAGCGTAGATCACGAGGAGCCGAAGTAAATGAGTGTATTCTGCATGACGTAAAATTCAGTATTCCCTTCTTTCATAGCCACTCTTCATGTGCATCGATACCAAATAGGAATGCGAAAACTCTTGCGAGTGAGAGAATGACAATAACAATCGTAACAAGAACAAGCAAATAATGAATGATGTTTATTCCAACGCAGAACGAGAATGGCTTTAAATATAAAAATCTGTATCTATATCTATATCCATATCTATTGATCTTTGAGTTGGCACAATGCAAATATATTCTTAGCATTTAGTTACTGAATTTAGTTCTGGATGTTTGCAGAGAAAAGGAAAAGTCGGTACTTCTCGCTAGTGTAATATAATGTGAACCAGCAACTACCCTTTCCTTAGAACACGACTCAAGCAGGTCCTCAAGTAGGTAGCAAGGCACTGCTGCATTCTGTTCCCTGACATTGCTCTGATGACGGTTAATGTAGATAGTTCCGATTATGAAATACAAAACGTATTGCAGGTTAGTTCCTAGGATAGTAACATTAAATTTGCGTTGTAGACGGCACATGAACGTGACGACTATCCATATTACTCATCAATATAAAAAGACAATATTTTGGGAATTTAGCAGGATTACTCAAAATGAATTCTGAAATTGGGTGACTGACTGCACAGGTGCTAAACGTCGTCAAGAGTATACGATGTCCTAATCGCATTAGGAATATGAAGATTGTCTTCGACAGCTCGCAACTTTCACATTGCTATCTCCACCCTACTCCAGACAGCCCTCGGTGGAGTTGCACTACGTTGCCGATGTTATGGAAGGCCTTCAAACCTACAACAGACCACATATTGAAAAATACAAGCGAATTCTCTTGCAGCGTAAGCTTATTGTAACTAATCTAAAAATTATTGGAGAGGAACATTGTCCTATTCAAAAAAAGTAAAATGTTACACACTGTTGACATCAAACGGACATTATCTATGTCCTGTCTTGTGTCCTACTCATCTATAATATCAAGTGTACTACGAAAATGATTATATATAATGGATGATAGGGTAATGCATTGATACCAGATGGTGGGGGCTGGCCGGTGTGGCCGTGCGGTTCTAGGCGCTTCAGTCTGGAACCGGGTGCCCGCTACGGTCGCAGGTTCGAATCCTGCCTCGGGCATGGATGTGAGTGATGTCCTAAGGTTAGTTAGGTTTAAGTAGTTCTAAGTTCTAGGGGACTGATGACCTTAGAAGTTAAGTCCCATAGTGCTCAGAGCCATTTGAACCATTTGAACTATTTAACACAAAATGACATTAAAAATTAAATTTATTCACGAGCAGCTAGTTGAGAATATGTATGAACATTAAATGACACGACGAACTGAAATAATATGACGAAGAGTTCAGCGCTCACTGGGAATAGAGCCCCACACATATCGTTATTGACTACACACAAAGAGACGTCAGCTACCGAATTTTTCTCCACCAGCTGCTCAGAATAGCATCTTTAACTTACAGTCATCTCGCAAATAGTTCTGGGTCTCACTGGGAGTTAAAAGCGTCAGATATCGTTAGTGTTGACAACGAATGAAAATACATTAAAAATCAAAATTATTATCCACCAGCAGATAGGTGTTCTCCTGATAGAGCTTGATAATACATAATTAAATCTTTAGTGCCGGGCCAGGATTCGATCCCATTCACGCGTAATATGTGAAGGTGTTGAGGAATCTGCAGTTTTGAACAAACAACAAATTGTAGCCGAGCTGTATTGCCATGAAGGGATCAAATTCCGCGTTAATGGTGGTCTGAGTTGCATTCCCAGTTTAGAACCAATTTTATCGACATACAGAAGCTCAAATAAAAGATGGAATAAGTGTCCTGTGACCATACATAGCGTTTGTGTCGTCACTTGAAATAAATAACTAGTATAAGAAAGGTTACTGGTGATAGAGTTTCTACATGTCGCCACTGCAGACTTTATTGTGGTTCAACCTACCGTCTACGTGGTAAAGAAGGAATATCATCTTTAATGTGAATTTTCAGACCACGCAGCCATTATATCTCCTTCACTTGGTGTAGCCAGGAGAGAATGGAATCTATCTCTCCTTATCTAAAATCATTGACGGAAGTGGGAATCGAACCCAGACCATAGGTATAACAACCTACCATCCGTCCAACAGACCACGAAATTCTCTTCTCTGCGAGTCATTTTTCTATCGTAACGCAGTTGCGCCACACTGGATGAGAATTCTGACACACAGGCTCCCTGTAGTAATTTGCAGCATGTTCAGTAAATTCATTTACTTGGTTGACCGAATCACCATGAACTAGCTGCCTCGGCTACACAGTGCATACATTCGACTATTTTGTAATCACAGAAATAAAATCACGTAACTGCCACCTACACACAACTGCCAACAGTGTAGGATGCAGAAGTTTAAATAGGAAGTGTTCCTTTCCACTTGAGCTATTCTATTGCGCTATCTGTTACTAGAAAACGTCGTTCAGTCCAAATGAAAAGCTGTAACTGTTTGTCTCTCAGAAGTCTAGACCTGGCCATATGCATAATCTCACAGTGCTGTGGAATCCAAAAATTCTGGAGGAATAGTTGCCGAGCTCTGGAGCTTATGTAGCTACGTGTCAGCTTGTAGCATAGATAAGATGTCGCGAGTTCGAATACATTCAGTGCAACATTTTTTAAAACGCAATTCTGCTCTCTGCTGAAGGTATCAATCTAATGGAACTTTGAACATAATTCCCTTCACTTCTCAACCCAAAGCAGTCGCATGTGGAAAAAGGGCTAACTACTGTGACATTTTGTTCTATTCAGGTTTAATAGACAGCAGGCAGCAGATGCATCTCGAAGATGTGCAGGGAGAGCGCATCGTGCCATAATATGTCAGAAAAGTATTTTCAACATTAGCCGTCGTGTGGTAGTGATATTTTATTCTTCTTCAAACTTTGTTTGACAGCTTTAACTCAGAACAAGTTTTCTACATGCATGTAATCAATAAACTGCATGTGCTTTGTCAGACTGTCATAGGTAACATCAGAGAATTCGCATATATCGTTGATGATTAATTTCTCTCTCATGTTTACTATTGTTTTAACAACACTAAAGGAAACCTTACGAAAATTGTGCACTGTATTATAAGAAATGAAATAAAACTAACCATGATAACCTTACGACGAAAGTATCTGTACACAAGCATGCCTCTATCGACACGAATTAGTAAAATACTACTCACTTAGATTTTGATTGGGTCTGTGTTTAATTGGTATGCTGTGTCATACTCAAGAGGTATGCAAATGTGGCAATTCATAAATATAGTTACGTATTCCTAGAAACCCAAAATTCGCTTGGCAGCAGCGGAAAGAGGCCTTACCTGTTGTGCAGCATTGTAAGTATTTTCAACATTGCACTATGAGCTGAAAGCATTTTCTTGCGATTTCCTTATTGATGTTTGATCTGACTGCTTGTAGCTCTTTCACAGAAGGGATAAAAACGTTACAGTCAGTGAGACTGGAACTGCGAACCGTAACAGACGCTTTTTCACAGGTCAGCACGTTACCACAGAGCTGGCGAGGAGGTATGGGTCTGTGCTTCCTATTACGAAGGCAATAGGATCTCGAATTCGTAAACCGCTATTTGAAGGTCGAGATTAGTTGCGGTTTCCACCTGCAACGACTTTCCTGGGCTGAAAACCGTAAATTTTCAATCTTTTGTTACCCTTCAAGCGATAACAACTCAGATTATTCAATGGAAATGACAGGTAAAATCAAGTGAACTTTGATGCTTAATTCCGTGCACACCAGGAAGTAACTCGTCGATCACAGAGTTGCCAAACATACGTTGCCTTGTTGCCCAATCTCAGTTACAGTACCAGCAGGAAGAAGACCACCGCCACCTGGTGCTCGCTGCTGCCGCCTGATGCTCGCCACCTGCATCACCGGCCGTTGCTCATCGCTGCAGCCACTGCTGCCAATGCTGCCCCCCGGTGTTTGCCACTTCCCAGTGCTCGCCGCCGTCGGCTCCTTCTTTAGTTCCTTTCCCTCTTCGGCAACTCCTGTCATCAGTGGACACCACATTCAATAATTGATGCCCTAACTACCACCGTCATCTCCACCTCCCCTTCCCTTTCACTCACTGTGCCCTCGTGGAGTATTTCCTCTGAGCTTAACCCATCTACTCCACCTCCCCTCCTCACAGTCTCCTCCCCTTCCATCTCCTCCTCATCCCTGTATTCCCACCTCTATGTTGCTCCTTCCCCTACTTCTTCCCCTGCTCCTATTCCTGTTCCTGCTTCTGTCCCTTCTTTTGGCCTCCCATCTACAATCGCCCAACAAGATTACTTTTCCCCCCTTCCCACCTGCCCCACTACAAGTCTTCCTACTTCACTCGCCTGAGGCAGTGCCTGCCACGCCACAGTTGCCAACACAGAGAGCCCCACTTCCATTCCCAGTGCCGCCGCCTCCCAAGAGTGGCCTGCCTCCCACCACCTCCTCATCCACTCAGTCCCTCACCCCTCCTCCCAGGCCACACCAACAATAAAACTCCCAAGCGCCCTAATGGCGACATCATCTCTAACCGCTCCTCCAAAGGAACACTGCCTGCCCCACTTCCCTCAGATCCCACCATGGATACTAACCCTTCACCCATTTCCCCAGCCCCAGCCCTGTACACTTTCATCGTTGCCAACCCTGATCCGAAATTCCTAGATGTCCGCACCCTCACTCTTGAAATCCGAAAATACATCCCCAGTGCCCCATTACCCAACTTACCCATGGCATAGACTCTGTTCTCATCAAGTACTCCTCTCCCTCTTTGCATACTCATCTCCTCTGGTGCCTTCCCCGTATCATCTTGGCTCCCCTCCTCTCCTCATCAGCTCCAACCCCCTCGTCGTCCGTCAACCCTCACCACCATGTTCACCAAACTCAGCCCTGTGACCACGGAGACGGAGGTGTTGGCAGAGCTGAATGCCCATCCTGGCCTGGCAATATGATCGGCCCGCCATATTTCCAACTCCTCTGGCCCTTCCTTCCTCATGCATATCATTACTGAGTCCGCCTATTCCATCAATCACCTCCTCATACAGGGAGCCCTGATTTTCAACTGCTGCCACCCTGTTGACCAGTCCCATTCCTCTCATCAATCCTACTGCTGCGAGTGCCGTCTCCTGTGCAACTACAACCTCACCCAAGACTGCAAGAAGCCTCCCACCTGCCCCCATTGTAAAGCCTACCACTTCCTTAAACAGTGTCCTAATCTCGCCTCTCTCCCTGTCTGCAACACCTGCAATGAATCCCATGCCACCTACTCCCCCAAATGCAAAGCCAAATCCTCTCCAACCAACCCTGAGCTCACTGTTCCTATTCACCCCACTGACCAGCACACCCACCCAACAATTCCCTCTGTCCTCCCCTTACGGCTGAAGACATCATATGGTTCCTGACCATTGTCCTGCAGAACTTCCACCCCTTTCAACACCCCCACACCCTACAGCAGATTTTCATTTCCGCCTGCTCTGTTTTCCATTTAAATACCTGTGCCACCTACTGCCACAACCAGGCCCACTTTGCCTTCACCCACCTAGACACCATCGTTTAAGCCCCTCTCTCCTCGTCCCACTTCCTTCCCCACTCCCACCTCCTGGGATGTCAACTGTATCGTCTCCTCTACCTAAACATCCACTCCCTCCCTGCCAACAAATACCTCTTCATGCATACCCTATCCCAGCACCAGGTCGACTCCTTCATCCTTAATGAAACCTTCCTCCAACCTCACCATGTCGTCCACACCTCTCCCTATCTACTTCATTGCACTGACAATCCCCTACCCCTCGCGTGAGGCAGGGTTGCTATTGGCCACCTCAAGTATTTCCCTTCCCGGCCACATCCCCTCCTCAATGACCTGACTGAAGAACTTCTCATCATCTTTCTTCCCTCCCTCACAATCACCTGTGCCACTATCTATGTTCATCCCGCAGCTCCTCTCCCCTACGACTTCATTTCCCAAGTTGACCATACCTTCTCCACCTATGTGATCACTACTGACCTCAACATCCACAGCCGTGACCCTGCCACCCTTTAGCAGTGCCATCAGTACCTTGCCATCCTTCCTGGTGATCTCGTTCCTCTCCCACAACACACGTGTCCCGAAAGTAACCCTACCCTGGATGTTATCCTCGCTTCCCCCAACCTCTTTGGTCATATCGTGGTGGATGTTCTCGATCCTATTGGCAGTGATCACCTCCCCGTCCTTCTCACCCTCTCCTCTGCCCATGGACCCCTGCAGCCTCCCACCCACCTGCCTCTCCAAAGTCCATCCACCTCTTCCCTGACAACCTCAGTAAAGCTAACCATTTAGCTTCCCACCTATCCAAGGTCTTCTACATTCTTGACGATCCCCATTTTGATTAATCCCTCTCCCCACCATTCTTGACAGCACTCATACCTCTGTCCTGCCACTTACCCCTAGTTTCCAGTATTTGGATCAATTACTCCCTCTGACATCAACACTCCCATCACCGCACACATCACCACACTGATCCAGCCCCATTACCTTACCCATCAACCCAACGTTACTCCCGCTACTTTGCTATCTTTGTTTTCATTGACCTCCAGAACGCTTACGACTGTGTCTGCCATCTTATGTTCCCCTTCAAACTGCAGACCTATGATCTCCCCACCAATCTCGTCCATTTCATTGCTTCCTTCTCCTCCCGTCATCCCTCTTATGTCACTATCCACAATTCCAACTCCCATACTTTCTATCCATCTGCTGGCGTGCCCCAAGGCTCCATCCTTTCCCCTCTCCTCTGTCTCCTCCCCCTCACCTTCCATATCCACCTTCTGTCACCCACACACATACTCTATGACCTCATCACCTTCCCTCAACTTCTCCTTTTCCTTGAACACATCCGCATCCTGTATGTCGTTTGCCAACTCGATGCCCCCCAACCCCTGGTGTCCCCCTTCCTCTCCATCCCCAGCCTGTTGCTGCACCTTTACTATTGTGCCCCGCCCTCTCTTCATCTTCACACCCTCCATCTCCTACCCGAATGCAACTTTGAGCACCTACCCCTCCCAGATGATGAGCTTTGAACTGACATCTACCCCACCTACCAACTCTAGCCCAACCTTCCTCCCCTATTCCTCAGGGCTCCCTCTCCCCCCCTTCCCCTTCCCCTGAGCAGTTTTCCACCTCCCCCACCACCTCCCTCTCCCATGCCCTCCCCTCCATCCCGTTCTGTGTCTCTGTGCTCCCTCCTGCATTATCTTCCCTCTTCATTTGCCACACCACCCATCTCCTGCCTCTTGGTGCACCTCCTGCCCACCCTTTTCTTCCTCTTCCTCCTGCCCCCCCCCCCAGCCCCCCCCCACACATTCCTCCCCTCTTTTTCCCTCCTCTCCAGTTTCTAGTCCCTCGGCAGTCCCTACCAGCGGTTTTTATTCTTCATAAGTGCTCCATCGTTTTTTATGTGTTCTACACTAAGTGATTTTAATCATGTGGCCGACTTTTAACTTGTGTTTGCCTCCAGAGTTTTTTAAGTGCACTTTGAATTTCCACCTATGTTCTTTTAAATTTATGTAGGCTTTTTAACTCTCCCCCAGTACACGTCCCTGTATTAGTGTATATTTTATCTCCCATCATCTCCATTTACTGTGTTTTTTATGTCCCCCTTTTTCTCCCCCTTCTTATGCAAGAGTCTTCATTTCTGAATTTATTGTAAAGCCATTTGGCTGAAGAGCAGTGGACTGTATCACTGCCAGCCCTCTCCTGCCCATATGGGGCAAGGGACTGAAATTACAATAACGAAAAATTATAAAAAAACTGCATATGGCATTCCAGTATTCTCTTTAAACTCCTAACTTACACCGCAGATATACCCAAGCCAGCCCAACTTGTCCACCTCCTCCAATATGCTGATGACATCGCCTTCCTGGCTCTCTATCTTAACCTTTAACGGTCCCAATGCACCGTCCAAGCGCACCTTGATGATTTCACCACTTAGTGCAACCAGTGTTTTCTTCGTATCGACCCCTCCAAAACCCTCGAAATCCATAAATACATCCCCAGTGCCGCCATCACCCAGCTTATCCCCTGCAGGGACTCTGTTCTTATCAAATCTCCCTCTCCCTCTGTGATATGCCGGGGTGAGGAAGAGTTTGTACCTCTTTAATTCTGGCGAATTTTGCATCAGAACTGGACACACACTCAACCCCCTCCTTATCTACCACCTAATCGATTATGTGCACAACGGTAAAGAAGGGAACTGATAGTGGACCCTGCCAGTTGGTAAAGTAAGAAGTGTACACTCACAATAATTCAATAAAAATCATTATCTACTCAGTAAAGAAAATGGGAATTTTATCATAACGGATGACAGGAAATGGGATTCTAAATCTATCTATGAAATGGTATGTGGATTAAATATTACAATGTGATTTATTATAAATCAGAACACAAAGGTACTTGATTGTCAATACAAACTGTATGCTAAAGGTTAGGTCATACTGAACTATTATGAGAATAAGAGTTGGCTTGAGAACAAAGGGCCCCTACTCTCTGTGATGTAATAGATTGACAATAATGACTAGAGGTCCTAATGAATCAAATATTACTTCCCCAACTATGTTGCGGTATCGCGATTAGTAGTGAGAGCTCAAATGGGATCACATGGAGAAACAAGCAAGGTGGACTTGTATCAAATCAGGCGCACGTGTTGTTGAGGACTTCAGTATAAAATTGATAGGTCCTACAATGCCAGAGCAGCAAAATACTTTACCAGTCCTGAAATCTGCAGCATGTCATTGGTATGCAGTGTTCTGATGATGTAGGCACTGACTACTGCTGTGCAGCAACTCTGTTTCAAATCCTGGCCTCAAACGCTGTCCGAGAATTCTAAGTTCTGCCGAAAAATTGTGACTATGTCGCAAGGCTGTCCGACTCCAATGAAGATCAGATCCTAAAAGCCCCGTGCCCACACAATGCAAGAGCAAAGCCAATGTTACTCAACTCCCCACTACCCTCGAAGAACTGCAAATCAGCATTCACTGCTCACTATCTCACACTATCTCTGAATATCATTCACACCAATAGCAACCATTCTGTCCAATTAATTGGATCTGGAACAATTAGGAGTTCCCATCTCAGTGACGAGAAACTGGGTAAGAATCCCCTAACAATGGACATTTACTGTCCAGTGAGACTTACCGGCGTTCTTTGTAAGTTCCATGAATGAATGGTGAGCAAATGGCTGTGTTAGCCCATTGAGTCTTGGGGCCTTTTGGTTGATCTCAGGGCAGTTTTCACAAAGGCCATTCTACTGCCGATTTGGTTCCTCTTGTGGTCACTGTCCAGATGGCATTTGCAGGTCACCAGTATCTCATTGCTGTCTTTTTTGACCTACAGAAGGCTTATAACATGACATGGCATCACCACATCCTTACTACGTTACATGAGTGGTGTCTCCAGGGTCCACTCTCAATTTTTCTCAAGAACTGGTTGTCACGTACATTCTGGGTTCCAGAAGGTGCTTCAGTCAGTATCCCCCCATATCCAAGAAAACAGGGTCATACAGGTCTCTGTCCTGAGCTCCCCCTCTTTCTGGTGGCCATCAGTGCTCTAGCTGTGGCTGTGGGATCTTTGGTATTGCCCTCCTTATATGCTGTATATACTGATGATTTTTGTTTTTTTATTGTTGCTCCTCTAGTAACACTAGCTGGTGTGCAGATCGCTCTATCCTTTTGCAGCTCTACAAAGCCCCGAATCTGTCCCGTCTCGACTGTAGGAGTCTTACAGTCTTGCACATAATTCAGGATCACCCTCAGCATTGCCAATACTGGATCCCATTCGTCACTGTGCAGTCTGACTTGTGACACGAGCCTTCCAAACTAGCCCTGGGGACAGCTTATAAGTCGAGGATGGAGTTCCTCCATTCCCCATCAGGTGCCAACAACAGCTGCTGAATTACACTATATGTATTTGCAGCTTCCCATAACATCTCAGCTACTGAGTCCTTTTCCCTGGAAAGAATCTCCACCTCCCACAACAAGGAGAACTGAGTTTACAACTGCTGCATGCCACCAGTGTCTCTGTTTGAACTGGAACTTCCTTCACTGTCACCTGCAGTCTGGGAGACACCGCATCTGCCCCACAGCTTGTGCCTCAACCTAAAATTTGTCTCAGAGTCTCCTTTGGTCCAAAAGATTCATCTGACCCCATGATTTTTCACCAACTGTTCCTGGCTGTCCTTGAGATGTATCCAGGTTCAGAAGTGATAGTCACCAATGGCTCAACACCTGATGGGCGAACAGGCTTTGCATACACACATGCATGGTGCAGTGAACTCCACTCACAGCCAAACAGCTGCAGTGTCTTCACTGATGAATTGATGGCCATTAAACTAGTCCTTAGCCATGTTTGTTCTTGGACTGGTAAAAGTATCCTAATCTGCAGTGACTCCCTTAGTAGCCTTCAGCTAATAGACCAGTGCTACTCTCCTCATTCACTGTTTATGGCTGTCCAGCATGTCACCTCTGACCTCCATCAAGCTGGATGGTCAGTCATTTTCACTTGGACTCCCATTCATGTTAGGATTTCAGGAGAAAGAGAGTCCCAGAACCAGACCTTTGTTTATTTATATGCCATCAATTGTTGGAAGTCTGGAACTCAGAATAGTCTGCCTTGGTCCCCCCAAACAAACTGAGGACACTTAAGAAGTCACGATCATGTGGCAGTCTTCCTCTGCACGCTTCTCGCAGGGAATCCACCGTCCTCTGTTAACTTCACATTGGCCACACTTAGCTGACCTGTGGGTACATTCCACTTACTTATTGACTGCCCTAATTTGGCTGTTTTGAGGTGGCCTCTTAATCTTCCTGACACACTAGCTTTGGTGTTAGCAAATGACACCAAAGCAGCTGACCTGGTGTTACGATTTGCCCCGCGAAGGTGGTTTCTATTCATCCCTGTAAGATGGGGCTTTTTGGCCTCATTGATTGCCTGAGGGATTGGTGGGGTAACTCTCTCCTGCTTCTCCCCCCAAGGTCCCCTGGGAGTTCTTGCTTGGTGGCCCAGGCTGGCCTTTACCCTTCCCACCTTTCGTTTCTCTTTATTATTTCTCATTTCTCAGTTTTAATGCCTTGTATTAACTGATCATTTAATGAATTGTCTGTGCTGTTTTTCTCTGGGCTTTTATCTTTTTATTTTTATGTATTTATTTCTTGAGCTAGTTCCACAAAGGCTTCCCAGGATTTGCATTTCACCTTGTTTAACACTTAACTGATGAAAGGACTGATGGTCTAGCAATTTAGTCCCTTTCACTCCAAACCTCCCAGCCACATCGTGTGATGAAAATTGGTTTTGCACTAACAGGGGTGACCACCATTGCTGAGTATTGTGGGACCTAGACAGAACCCATTCCTCCAATGCTTAGGAGAGCCACAGCATTTAGCTGAGCCACAGCAGTGTTACACTTCGAATGATATAGTGGGAAGCCATCGGTTCTGACTTCAGGCCGAGGCTAGTAGTGACTGACAGAACTCTGATGGCACAACAGACATCCTGCATCCACATGTGTCATCTCTCATGTAACAGTATAGTAGTGCCATTTATCAACAGGATATGTTCACCCACACATGGCACATGCCTCTGTAACCTGTTTTCTCGATGTTGAGGTACTTCTGTGGACAGCAAAATCCCAAGATCTGTTTGTGAAAGAACATGTATGGGACCAGCTTGGACATCAACTCCACCCCAGTGCCAGTATCCGTGATAATGAGTACTGTTTCCCATATTTGTGTGTCATGATGCCTCAGGAGAGGATAAAACACCTGTATGACACACTTCCCAACTGTATCACTGCAGGCATCCAGGCCTGAGGGAGTGCAAATGATCCATGGAACAAGAACCCAACAAACAAATAATTTGCATATATACACTACTGGCCATAAAAACTGCTACACCAAGAAGAAATGCAGATGATAAACGGGTACTGATTGGACAAATATATTATACTAGAACTGACATGTGATTACATTTTTGCACAATTTGGGTGCATAGATCCTCAGAAATCTCTACCCAGAACAACCACCTCTGGCCATAATAACGGCCATGATGTGCCTGGGCATTGAGTCAAACAGAGCTTGGATGGTGTGTACAGGTACAGCTGCCCATGCAGCTTCAACATGATACCACAGTTCATCAAGAGTATTAACTGCTATACACATATTATTATAAAATAATACTTTGAGACATGAAGGAGCTAACTGGGCAGTTCAATGACCGCAACTGACCTCAGAAAGTGGGTTTAACAATCGACACACAAAAGAATATTACATCAGAAATCTCATTATCAAAATTACAATACATATGTTTTTCAAATTTGTAGTTATATGAACTGGCCATTTGAAAATCCCCAAACAAAATATTTACATACAGTTATATATAAACATGTTTGTGTTTGTTTGTGTGTCTATCGACCTGCCAGTGCTTTCGTTCGGTAAGTCACCTCATCTTTGTTTTTATATATAATTTTTCCCACGTGGAATGTTTCCCTCTATTATATTGATATTTACATACAGTGTTATACAATGGCACAAAATATCCATTAGTTATATTTTTAATAAAAATTAGAGGTCTTCATTGTAAGTGATGTCCTTTTTGGATAAACAAAGTTTACATTCTAAAACACATATCACTTTGTACAAGTTCAGTCCTGCTTCAAACAATAAATCATCATGGGTTGCCAAAAGTCAAATTGCACTGCACATTGCAGTTAATTTTCAGACAGAAAATTTCAATGTTTAGTATTTTGCAAAAGCACTTTCTCTCTTTTACTGAGTTTTAACACGTTTTTTCACCAAGATGTTCATTCCTTCATCAGGTCCAAGTGGCACTTATTAAGGAAATGCACTGCTATCAGTTTCCTTGGAGGTGGTTCTTCTCAGCCACAGTACACAAAAAAGTAAGACAAAATACCATATTTTAGTACACTCACTTTTACTTCTAATTAAGTATAAGGAAAAAATGTTTCACACTTATAGAAAATAATGCTCATTACTTTGTAAATAAATACATTACATAGTTCTCATAACGTCGCAATAATTTGGCACTAAAATTGACTGTAGTACAAAAGGTGGGGACTAGTAAAAATTTTAAAATCAAGTACACATTACACTGCAAAATGTTACTCTAGTTTATAACTCTGTCTGAAACTGGTTAAACTTGAAAGCTTTGGGTTTCTTTCCCATTTACAAAATGCCAAGTCCTGGTTTGAAATTCGCTTCACTTGTGGACTCCTATCACCTTAATCTCCAAAATATGGACATTACCTCTAGCTAAAACTCAAGATTTGCAGTAGTGTAGATTTACTAATCATTACATTATGAAAAAAAATAGTCACCATCACGTAACTTAATTACTACTCAATTCAAAATTAAGGGAATAGAAGTTGTACCAAATCATTGTCCTACTTCTCCACTCAACTATGAGAACTACTCTGATTCAGCCAGAAAAATAAATCCTCACAAAATGTTATCAAATAGTTGGCCCGTCAGGATATTCACATCACTTTAGCACCACAGTAATCAGTTAACCAGCAAAATTACTTTTCTTCATTCCAGTATTACCCCTTTAAGCTCATAGTTCTTCAGAACACAAATAGAAGTTTTCAGATAACATACAGACCCAATAGTGCAGCATTATATGAACTGTACCTCACTGAAATACTGCTCTTTCTGCTAAGCTCTCATTGCTAGCTGCAGCATCATGAATTTCACAATATACATAGTTTCCAATGTTGCCTAGTTCAAAATTAGATTGTCAATATAGTTACACACATTTGTTTTTATACAGTTATCTTTTTCATTAATCAATAATGTCTGTCAGCTCCATTATTTTACTGTGGAAATCTTATCTACTAACTATCCAACAGAAAGTGTGCGATAGACTGAGAGTACTAATTGGCCAAACATGGAGATTGCAGCCCTCCACTGTCCTTCACACATACAAAACCCAAATCCAACCTATCCTTTACCAAGCAAATGTTACACAGGTACTTGCTGCCCGAGTTCTGTAAGTTCCTTCATACCCTCGAACTCCGTGCCCTCAACCTTGCTTCTTTCTGCCTTCTCTGACACGGATCCCTTACCAACTCATCAAATTCCCACCTCTTCTCACTCACACAGATCAACCCTGAACAAACTACACCATCTGCAAACTTTACTCAAATAATCCTATAGTTTCTCATACACTTTCCAACCATAGTGTGCTGCTGCACCTCTACCAACACATCCCACCAACCCTACCCTACACACCCTCCACATACTTCCCCAGAGTAACTTCAACTGTTTTACCCTCCCAAATTATGAACTGTGTCCAGATAGTTACCCCTCCTACCAACTTTAAACCCACCCTACCCATTCCACATCATCAAGGCTACCTCTCCTCCCTTTCTCATACTTCTCCTACCCCCTTCTTCCCCTTCCACCCATCCTCACCAAGACCCTTTGCCTCATCAAATTTTAGCCTCAGTAGTACCTCCTGCTGTGGCTTGTCTTGATGAAGGAGACGGAGTGTGTGGAGGTGAAGAGAGGTAGGGATACAGCAACAGAGGTGCGGCAATGCGCGGGGGGTGGAGGGGACGGAGGACACCAGGGGGTAGGGGGCATCGAGCCTGCGGACAGTGTAAAGGATGCAGAGATGTTGGAGGAAAAGGAGGAGGTGTGGGAAGGGGATGAAGTCATACAGGAGTTGTATGGGGACAGAAGGCAGATACGGAAGGCAAGGCAGAGCGTGTGGTGTTCTAGAATTTCGAGGGCCTTACAAAAGTGGGAGGATAGGAGATCCAGGTAGCGCTGGGATGACAGGGGATAGCACGGATGAGGGATTTGTAGGTGTGGGGGATGGTGGAAGGGTGAAACAGCATTTCCGGCCAGACAGCAGTTTCAGGAGACAGAGGTGGGAATGGGCTTTCTGCTGGACGTTCGGGAGATGGGGGGTCTAGGTGAGGTGGTGGTCAAGGGTGAGGCCAAGCTATCTCAGGGTGAGGCTGAGCTGGATGAGATGACCATGAATGATTAGGATGAAGTCGTGGAGATGGAAGTAGCGAGTGGTGCGGCCTGGGTTTTGGAGGGGATGATACGATAGAAACACTGGTTGCACCAGGTGGTGAATTGGTCAGTGTGGGTTTGGAGGGTGTGTTGTTACCATTGAAGGGTGGGATAGAGAGCCAGGAAGGTGGTGTCATCAGCATATTGGAGCAGGTGAACAGGTGGGGGTGGCTTGGGCATATCTGCGGTGTGCTAGAGATAGAGGAGAGGGGAGAGGACTGAGCCATGGGGGATGCCAGCAGTGGGGTAAAAGATATGGGTGTTGGTATCATGGAGGGTGACATAGGCAGGATGGCATGAGAGGAAGGTAGTGACCAGACAAACAAAATTGATAGGCAGGGCATAGGTCTGGAGTGGATGTCATACCCAGCCGAAAGGAAATGTGATAAATAGTCCTATATATAGAAGACTCTACCACAAATACTGCTAGCTCTGAAGTATTCTCGTCATAAATAATTGGAAGAAATATGCATTTATAGCAGCAGACCAAAAACACTTGGAGCGAAGGTATTGTTTATTACTTGCAGCGTCTGCCTGCAGAATGAATTGCAAACAGAAATTGAATTTTTTAGCATGCAGCTCTGGAACACAGTGTTGCAAGATGTCACCGACATATGGTAGCAAGATACTATTCCTGAGGAAGTGCGGCGGGTCCCTCATTTGTTTTGCTTACAGCACGCAGCAGTCGGCAGCACCCCAATATTTCTAGCCACGCGAGTCTTATACTTTGCTTGTTTAAAACTCAGAGATGTGAAGTATTTTGGTAAGTTTCATGTTCGCTAAACCAAAGGAACTGCGCTTTTGACACTATGTGCCTCAGCTCTCTGAAAGTGAGAAATGCCTTAAGTTATAGTCTGGCCGACAGAAATATGCCTCTCCTCAACAATCCTGCAGAGCATCTCACCCTCAGCCTCTTCTTCCCCACCCTTACCGTCACATGTGCCACCATCTACATCCGCCCTTGTAACCCCCCCCCCCACACACACACACGATTTCCTGGCCCACATTTACCGCACCTTCTCCACCTGTGTGATTGCTGCAGACCTCAATATCCACAGCCGTGTTCCTGCCGAACTTCAGCGGTTCCATCGGTTTCTCACCACCCTACAGGGACACCCCATCACACCCGACCAGAGTCCCACACTCCAGCTGACGTGATCCTAGTCTCTCCCAACCTCCTTGGGCGTATCACTGCAGAAGTCCCTGACATAACTGGCAGCAACCACGCCCCGGTCCTCCTCACTATCTGTGACGATCGCCGTCCCCGTCCCGTTCCTCCCCTGACGTTCCTCCTAAACTTGTCCACGATTACTCCCACACCAGCTGGGATGCCTACCGATACTCTGTACACACCCAGGTCAAACGCGATGACCCTACCCTCCAATCTCCCGATGACATCTCACGATCTGCTGTCCTCCACTGGACCTCGTCTGACGCTGTAACCACCTGTATCCCTACCAAAGCCATTCAAACTCACCGGCCAGCCCTGCCCTCACAGGCCATCCTTCTCCTTTGTAAATCTCGTCGCCTCTACCGATCCTTCCTCCGCACACTCGTGACCGAGACACACTCACCCGCCACTGGCAATTACGATGTATCTGCAACGTGCTCACTGCGAAGAAACGCCGTGCCTGGCGACAGACCTGTGTACAACTCAATGCCGTGCTCTCAATAATCTCTTCCAAGTACTGGTCTGATTTCCACTGCCTTACTGGGAACCGCTCTATCCCGCACTACCTTCTCCTCCGTGATGACCGTCCCTTTCCTGACAACCTCAGTAAGGCCAACCACTTTGCCTCTCACGTATCCGAATGATTTTCGGTTCCTGTTGTTCCACAATTTGGTTTTCCCCCCTCCCCAACATCATCAAATGTCTGGATACCACCGCTCCTCCCCTTGCTCCTACCTTCCAGTACTTGGGACACACACCACCATCAGAACTTAACACCCCATCAGCCTCACACTCCACACTAAATGCAACACCACCCCTGGCCGTGACCACATTACCTACTGCCATGTCAAACACTGCCCTCCCTCCATCCTTGCAGTCCTCGCCACACTCTACAACGTAATCCTTGCCACCAGCTTCTACCCCGACCTGTGGAAAACCTCCCATATCCTAATGTTCTCCAAACCCAAAAAGCCTTTATCTGATGCCTTTTCCTGTCACCCTAAATGTCTCACCTCCATATTCAGCAAGCTCTCAGAATCCATCCTTACCCGGCACAGCCGTCACCACCTCCACCGACATCACCTCCTCCCCGACACCCAGTTTGTCTTTTGACCTACCACCTCTGCCGACGACCGAGTTCTACGTCTCACTCGTCACCTCTCCCTCCAGTTTAATTCGCGTCGCACTGTCATTTCTGTCTCTCCAGAGCTCGAAAATGCCTACAACTCTGTTTGGCCTCCCACTCTCCCATTTAAACTCCAGACCTACACCCTTCTTATCATCTGTATCCATCTGAATGCCTCCTTCCTCTCCTGCCGCCCCTCCTACATTACCATCCACAACAGATTCCTGCACCTTCTGCCCCTCTGCGGGTGTACCCCAGGGCTGTGTTCTCTCCCCTCTCCTCAACCTCGTGTACACAGCAGATATGCTGCAACCCCCCCCTCCCCCCCCAGTACACTTCCTGCAGTATGCCAATGACACTGCCTTCCTTGCCTCGCTCCTACCCTTCAACTGTCCAAACATCTTCTCCAGAATCACCTTGACCTTTTTGCCACATAGTGTAGCCAGTGGCTCCTCTAAATCAATCCTTGCATGGCTTAGGCAATCATTGTAGGTCAAACCACTCACTCCTTCCGGCTCCTTGATTTTCCCCTTACCATTTCTGTCCATCCTGTCCGTCTCTACACCCCCTCCCCCCCCACTCACCTACCTTGGACTCACCATTGACCATCTTCTTACCTGGATCCCTCATCTCTGCCCTATCCAATCCAAAGCCCACAACAGCCTTAAACTCCTCTCTGGTTGGATGTGGGCGTGGGCGTTGAACCCTCCACACGTACAAATCCTTAATCCGTCCCATTCTCTGTTATGCCAGTCCCGCCTGAATAACCCCCCTCCCCCCAAAAAAAATCTATAAGTCCCCTCCAGATCCTCGAGCACCATGCACTTTGCCTCGCCTTCCGTATACGCCTCCCATCCTCCACGTGGATCCTCTATGACTTGATTCTTTTCCCCCATCTGCTGCTTTTACTTGACCATATCCAAGGCCTCTTTACCTCCCACTGACTTGATGTCCCCCATCCCCTGGTTGCTCCTCTCCTCTCCAACCTCTGCCCGCTGCTGCACCTCCACCCTTGTGTCCCCCCTACCCTTCACCCCTACATCTCTTTTCCCAAAGTGGCTTCTGTAAACTCCCCCTCCCGGATGATGCTCTCTCTTCCTCCATTTGTCCCTCCTATCAACTCTGGCTGTCCCCTCCCCCCTCCCTCTATCCTTTTCCTTGTCTCCCTCACCCCTCCATTTCCATCCTGTTCCCTTTTTCCCCACCTACCCTCTCTCTGACTCCTTTCTCTCCCCTGACTACTTTTGGTTTCCCCTTCACTGCTTTCCCCACTCCTTCTCGCATCTGCCATGCCCCCTCCCCCCCTCTTTTACTGTGTCCTCTCCATCCATTGGCTCCCCCCTTTTTGCTATTCCAACCCTTCTGCCTTCTCTTTTGAAAGGGTCCACCCCCCCCCCCCCCCCCACAATCAGCCTTCGTCTCTGCTTTATAGTGCAGTGTTGAAGTGTTGTAGGTGCCGGTTTTTTTTATGTGCTGTGTACAGACAACATACTGTCACTAGATGTGTTTTTTAACTCTTCCGAACAGAAACAAGACTGTCGCCAGGTTTTTGAATTTTGCCTGTCTAATTACAATGTGGTTTAATCAGCCGGTTTATCGCCTGTTTTTATTGTTTATACTGTACTCTGTACTCATTATGTTTTTAAGACTCTTCTGTAGGCCGCAAAGCGGCATATTGCACTGCTGCCAGTCCCCCCCCCCTCCCCCCCCCCCCCCCATCCCACTGAGGGTGAATAAAAATAAAAAAAATGTAAATACGGGGAACATACAACAGAAGCTGCATCAACGAAGAATTTTTAACTTGAACTAATATGTGATGAAAATTGCCGCATAGTGTTGTGTTGATGAGTCGTCGCATTTAGTCGCGAGAAGTTGTTGGAATGATACTAACAGTAACGCATATGACTGGACCAACAGATAGTAAAGTATCTAGTCCCTGAAATATGCTTTTATTATTTGTTTATTTGCGTGTACTGTATTATTACAGGACACGTGGAATTGTAACAAGACATGAAAACTATAACAGACATGCAAATGTAATGTGAATAATATTATCGATTTTTTTTTTAATTTCTCGTTATTTTATAGCTGTTTTCATACTACAGTAAAATGCGTCAAGTGCAAATAGTAGTACAACACGCATGTACAATGTTCATGAAACGTATCAAAATGCATCACATCTCCTATTTTAAACAAGCGAAGTATACGACTTGTGCGGCTACAAATATTAGGTAACTGCCGATTGCTGTGTTAGTAAAGCAAATGAGAACCGCCACACTTTCTCAGCCAGCGTATCAGGGTGCCATCTGTCGGTGGTGTCTAGCAACACTGCTGTCGAGAGCTTGACTCTAAATCATTTGAATAATTCTTCATATTTGATTTCAGTTCACAGTTAGAAGCTCTACAGGCAGGTGTTGGATAAGCAATTAACTCGTTTCATCTGTTTTTATTCTGCTCTTATAAACGCATTTATCTTCCAATTCTTTATGACGAGAATCATCATCTCTCTCTATTCGTTTAGTCGGTTCCGACTCTTCGTGACCCCATGAACCAAATCACGCCACTTTTTCCTGTCTTGCACTTTCTCCCGTAGACCTTCCAGGTTGGAACACATTGCTTCTGTGATGCCATCGATCCATCTCATCCTCTGACGTCCTCTTCTTCTAGTTCCTTCAATCTTCCCCAGCATTAATGTTTTTTCCAGCGAGGCATGCCTTCGCATTGTGTGTCCAAAGTAGGTCAGCTTTTGTTTTAAGATTAGACCTTCCAGGGAGAAATCTGGTTTAATTTGCTCCAAAATTGATCTGTTGGTTCTCTTTGCACTCCATGGAACTCTAAGAAGTTTCCTCCAACACCACAATTCGAAGGAGTCAATTCTTCGCCGTTCAGCCTTTCTAATGGTCCAGGTCTCACATCCATACATCACAACTGGAAAGACCATAGCCCTCACAATACGGATCTTTGTTGCTAGTGTTATATCTCTGGACCTTATAACCTTGTCAAGGTTTGACATCGCCTGTCTACCGAGCAACAGGCGTCTCCGGATTTCATGGCTGCAGTCACCGTCAGCAGAGAACTGGGAACCGAGATAACTGAATATGGTCACTACTTCCATGGTTTCTCCTGCTATATCCCACGAATTGGTAGGTGTAGTTGCCATAATTTTCGTTTTCTTCACATTCAGCATAAGACCAGCCTTTTCACTTTCGTCTTTCACCTTCAGTAAGAGTGTTCTCAAATCTTCTTCACTTTCTGCCAATAGGATCGTATCATCCGCGTACCTGAGGTTGTTTACATTTATTCCAGCTATTTTAATTCCTGTTTCTCCTTCATCTAGCCTTGCATTCCTCATGACATGTTCTGCATACAGATTGAATAAGTACGGTGACAGTATGCAGCCTTGCCGGACCCCTTTCTGAATCCTTATCCATTTCGTTGTTCCATACATAGTTCTCACCGTGGCTTCTTGGTCAAGGTATAAACTCCGTATCAGATGAATGAGGTGATCTGGTACACCCATGTTTTTCAGTACGTTCCATAATTTGTTGTGATCGACGCAGTCAAAGGCTTTGGCGTAGTCAATAAAGCAGAGGTACACATCTTTCTGGAATTCTCTCGCTTTTTCCATAATCCACCGAATGTTAGCAATTTGATCTCTAGTTCCTCTTCCTTTCCTAAATCCAGCTTGTTCTTCTGGCAGCTCTCGATCTAGATATTGGCGAAGTCTATTTTGTAAGATTTTCAACATAACTTTGCTAGCATGTGAAATAAGTGCGATTGTTCGATAATCTGAGCATTCTTTAGAACTTTTCTTCTTTGGAATGGGGATGAATACTGATCTTTTCCAGTCTTCTGGCCACTGCTGCGTGATCCATATTTTTTGACATATTGAGTGCAGCACTTTCACTGCATCCTTTCCAGTGACTTTAAACAATTCTGCTGGTATTTCATCATGTCCACTAGTTTTGTTATCAGCCATATTTTCAAGGGCCCACTGGATTTCGCTCTCCAAAATATCTGGCTCTAGTTCTAAATTAACATTAACATCAGCAGTAGGAGCCCTGTCATGATGCAGTTCTCTCTTGTATAGGTCTTCTACATATTCTGCCCATCTTTCCTTAACATCCTCCGCTTCACTCAGATCTTTCCCGTTTCTATCTTTTATCATTCCAATTTTTGCCTGGAATTTTCCTTTAATTTCTCTAATTTTCTTATAAAGATCTCTTGTCTTCCCCATTACGTTACTATCTTCAACTTCCTTGCACTGTTCATTAAAGAATATATTTTTATCTCTTCTAGCTAATTTCTGAAAATCTTTATTTAATTCAAACATAGCTGATCTATCTCCCTTGATTTTTGCTTTCCTTCGTTCTTCTGCAACTTGCAGTGCCTCAACTGATAGCCATCTAGCCTTCTTACTGTTCCTTTTCTTGGGAATGTGTTTCTCTGCTGCCTCCTTGACAGTATTAGCTACTTCTGTCCACATCTCTTGCGAGCTTTTGTCCTCCAGCTGTAATACATTAAATCTGTTTTGTACCTCTGCAGCATAGTCGGAGGGTATAGAGTTAAGGTCGTATCTGCAAGTTGGGATACTTTTTGGTACATTCTGAAGTTTCATCCGAAATTTTGCAATCAGGAGCTCATGATCTGATCCGCAGTCAGCACCAGGTCTTGTTGTAGCTGACTGAACCGCGCTCTTCCACCTCTGATTACAAAGTATGTAATCAATTTGGTTCCGGTGTTGGCCATCTGGCGAAGTCCAGGTATATAGGCGTCGTTTTGGTAGTTGAAACAGTGTATTAGTAATTATCAATGAATTTTCTTGGCAGAATTCTAGGAGTCTCTGTCCAGCTTCATTTGTTGTACCAAGACCATATTTCCCTGTTATACCTTCTACAGCTTCATTTCCCACTTTTGCATTCCAATCTCCAACTATGAAGACGATATCCTTTTTTGGTGTTGACAGTAGTAATTCTTGTAAATCTCCATAGAACTGGTCAATAATTTCCTTTTCAGCATCGGTTGTTGGTGCATAAACTTGAATTACTGTGATGTTGAGGGGCTGACCTTGAAGTCTGATGGACATCATTCTATCATTTTTATATTTGCATCCCATCACAGCTTTTCTCACTTTATCACTAACTATGAAGGCTACTCCATTACTTCTGTTGTTATCGTGCCCAGAATAATACACCATATGGCCATCCGAAGCAAATTCACCCATGCCAGTCCACCTCATTTCACTTATTCCCAATATGTCGATGTTAATTTTCTCCATTTCTCTTTTCACTATGTCTAGTTTTCCTTGATACATGGATCTTACATTCCATGTTCCTATGCAGTGCTTCTCTTTGCACCATCTTACTCTTCGTGAAGCTCCTCTCAACCTGGTTCCCCCCGGAGATCCGATCGGGGAACTTGAAACTCCGGAACATTTTGAGCTGAGCGAAGCCATGGGGTTTTCTTGGGATAGTTCAGTGGTGGTTTCCCGTTGCCTTCCACTGTCCTCCAACTCCTATCTGCTCACCGACTCAGTTTCCCGCTGGGGTTGGTTACCCAACCTTCCGCTGAGTTGCTCGGCTTAACAGGGGCACCACGTGTAGGTAGGAAGTTGGAGAATTGAGGTGACAGAGGCTGTGAGAACTCTCTTGCTGAGTTCTTGTAATCGCATATCACCCCCATTTTATGCCAGAGTCTCATGATGTCTGCAGAGACCCCCCAGGTCATTTCCTGGGCCCGAGAATCATCATACTTAACAATATTTGTGGTAAAATGTTCTACATAGTAAACCATTCGCGCTGTTGATTCGTGTGTGAGTCATATTTAATAAAAATTAAGGCTAAGTGTATGTTCATCAAAGGAGTGTAATGATTGGTGTTGCAGTTCACGAATTCGCTAGCAACTTTTATCCCTGACGCTCTCTTATTTCGGCGATTTCTGCTATTAATCACCGTAGATGTTACACGGTCATTTGTCGCAAATGAGACTTGTCCACAGGCAAAATTTCAACGAAACAATCAGTATGAAGTATGTATTACTTACGTCCTTCCTTTGGCTTTACTTTAAATTGTTAGTTTAGTTTAAATTAATAGTGTTATGTCGAGAATCATAACAGCAATTACCACACTGGTCCATAGGAGTTCATGTTTAGAATGTGTTCTGAACACGTTTTTACGCCTTCACAAGTACCTGAACCACAATGTAAGTCAGTCGATGTAGCGATAATTCAAAATATCAGTGATAACAGAACTGGAAAAGTTGTCACGTCGGCCTTACACCGTCTTCGACAGAAGTAAGGTTAGTTTCTGTGTTTGTGAATGAACTTACACATCATTTGTGCAAAGTGTGAAACCTCCCCACACTAAAGTGCTTTCATTACCAGAAATATTAGCAGTTGAATAATGTGAATTATATTGCTAGTGATTAGTAGAAGTTTAATAATCCTCGTGATTTTCCAGACACAGTTCCCATTTCGATTAGTGGATGCTTTATGTACCCAGCCACATCTAAAAGAGATAATCACGAAGATTGAAAATGACTCTTCAAGAATTACCAGCCTAAAAGAGCCATAGTTGATAATAAACTGTGCAAAATGAGTATTGGTCCAGTGCGTAACTGAAGACGTTATGTGATGAGAAAGGGGTGCTAAATAAATGTGAACTATACTGTAATTGAATAACAAAAATTCCATTCTGATCTTTCATCCTATTCCCCAAAATTTTCTGCCATATATTTAATGATAAAGGCCTGCTAGATTCTCATACTCATCACTGTATCCCTCCCACCTTTAATGTTGGTTGTGATGACAGACTGACCTGTAGCTAAGCCCAAGGTCTAGGTTAGGTCGGAAACTTGCTTGTTTTAAGATTGATGATGTGCACGTCAAAACAGTGGAATGTACTGATCTTACTGTTACAGGTTGAAATTGGAAATTGTACTAACGGAAAATTTTGAGATACAGACAAAAGTTTAGCTGAGTATTGTACTGTTGCAAAAAATATCCGCCTTTTGAATACAGCTGTTAAACATTTGGTAAAAGTTACGTAGTAGAGACCAGATTGAATATTTTTGTAGTTAATGGATGATATATGTGTGTAATACGCATGAAAATACTCGTAAGAGGCTTATCTATAATCTGTTTTCGAAATGACCGTGCAATTTTAGCCTTTATGATGGAGTGTGTTTAAATATCTGTCTATAACCACAACCTTTTTATTTTTCTTTTATTCGGTTTCAAATCCCCCCGGAATGGGTCGGGCTGGCAGTAGCTTTGTACGCTGCTCTACAACCTACAGAATTTGTAAAACATAATAAGAAGATAATAAGTAATAAAAGCAGGCGATTAAAACAGGTGACTTTTCAATTGTAAAATGGCAGAAAGTTGTGGAAGTTAAAATATAAAACAAAGGGTTGGTGCTGCTAATTAAATACACTGGAAGAAGACAGGTACACTAGTAGACAGACAGTTGAGAAACACTGTGACAGTCTGGTTTCTGTTCGCAAGAGAGAGAAAAATCACACCCAGCAACAGTACGGTTTCTGTTCGCAACACTTCGGAAAAGACACACAACAGTTATCACCCGTTTAAAACACTGCACTAAAAATTAGGCACGAAGAAGACACTGCACAGTCTCGGGCAGATGGGGTTGGCATGGACAGAAGAGGGGCGGGGGGATGAAGCAGCTGATGGAGGGAGAGTACTCATAAGGGGTGGGGCGGCAATGTCTTTGCAGAACTAGCTAATCATATTAATTGTAAATATATTCTTAGACAACTTACATGCGAGTGTGTCAACATGTGTGTCCCACTTTAGATTGCTTTGAATTGTTAAATCAAGGAATTTTACACTAAAGTCTTTTTTACTAATTCATTCCCTTTGTATACTTTAATTTCATCATTAAAACTACTGTTGTTAAACTCCATGAGTCATGTTTTACTACCACTTACATTTGATGGATTTCATTAAAGTACTGTGCAATTTCATTTGTCACGTTATTACAATGGGTCTCTAGTTTATTAAATGATCCCTTTTTCCACACAATGGACGTATAATCTGCATACAGAACTATTTTGGAATTCTGAGTGCAACATCTTATGTCATTTACATAAATTAAAAACAGAAGAGGACGCAATACTGAGCCCTGGGCACTCCATTTTTTATATTAGTTATTTTGGATTTGTGAACACCTCTTTCAGCTTTGAGCAGTACAAACTGTTTTCGGTTACTCATGTAAGATTTTATTATGTAATGAGAAGTGCCTCTGACTCCAATATTCCACGCTTTTCTAACAGGATTGTGACGCTCACACAGTTGAAAGCTTTCTCAACATGGAGGTATATACCTGCAACATGTTGCTTGTTCTCTGTGTCACTTGTTATCTCTTCAATTAATTGAGCAGGTACTCTGCTGGTTGATTTACATATTAAGAAACCATTTTGATTTACAAACATTGGGTAGTGCATCCGGAGAGAGCTCATAATTCTGCTGTATATGACTTTTTCAACTATTTTGGAAAAGACTGGAAGTATTGAGGTGGGTCTGTAGTTTTGAATTTTGAGTTTGTCCCCTTTTTAAAGATTGGTGTTACTTGAGCTATTTTTAGTCTGTCTGGGAAGGTGCCTGATTCTGTTACATTATTTACTGCTACAGACACAGTTTGTCTGCACGCTTTTAATACATTAATACTGAGGTCATCATGCCTGTGAAATGGGAAGATTTTAGAGAGCTAATGATGTTAATTATTTCTTTGCAGTTTGTGGGGCTAGATGTGTGTTATGCTCAGATGGATTTCCTTTAAAATTATACTGCAGGTTATTATGTTTGTCATTGATAGCTTCCCCCGCCGAAGAAGCATGTTCATTGAATATTTTAGCAATTCCAAGTTCGTCTTTTGTTACCATCCCATTGTGGTCAATATTAAAGTCGATACACCTTTTGCCTTGCCTGTTATAAAATAGATACTCGCTCCCAAGACACCAGTAGTAACACTGTGTGAAGCCTGAAGCTTGTTTGCAACATAGCTGCTCCTGGTCTGTATCAATAAATTTTTATAGTATTCTTGGTAAGTTTTGAAAGCCTCCTTTAGCTTGAAATTTAGTCTGTTATTCAACATTGCTCTCTGGAATAATTTTAATTTTTCCCTTGCTTCAATGACATCATTATTTTTCCATATACTTCTGTTTATAGTTTTAGTTTGTTCAACTTCTGTGGCTGCAAGGGGGCATGTTGCATCAAAACAATAGTAGAACTCAGCAGCAAAGCCATCACAGGCAAACCTATTGTTCTAAAAATCATGATATGTGTGCTAATATGCAGTTCAGTCTATTGATGTTTTCATTGTACATTATTCTTTTTCTGACATATAGTTTCCTTTTAGTGGCAAACGGCATCTAATTTGCCTCCAGTTGAAGCTGTACTGCGTTTTGATCAGAGATGGCTAGTTTTTAGAACAGCTGTTCTGTAGGTAATATAGGTCACATTTATTATTATACACTACTGCCAATTAACATTGCTACACCAAGAAGAAATGCAGATGATATACGGGTGTTCATTGGACAAATATATTGTACTAGAACTGACGTGTGATTACATTTTCACACAATTTGGGTGCATAGATCCTGAGAAATCAGTACCCAGAACAACCACCTCTGGCCGTAATGAAGGCCTTGATACACCTGGGCATTGAGTCAGAGCGTGGGTGGCGTGTACATGTACAGCTGCCCATGCAGCTTCAACACGATACCACAGTTCATCAAGAGTAGTGACTGGCATATCGTGACGAGCCAGTTGCTCGGGCACCATTGACCAGACGTTTTCAATTGGTGAGAGATCTGGAGAATGTGCTGGCCAGGGCAGCGGAAGAACATTTTCTGTTTCCAGAAAGGCCTGTACATGACCAACATGCGGTCGTGCATTGTCCTGCTGAAATGTAGGGTTTCCCAGGGATCGAATGAAGGGTAGAGCCACATGTCGTAACATATCTGAAATGTAATGTCCACTCTCAAAAGTGGGGTCAGTCCGAACAAGAGGTGTAACCAATGGCACCACATACCATCACGCTGGATGATACGCCAGTATGGCAATGACGAATACACGCTTCCAATGTGCATTCACTGCGATGACGCCAAACACGGACTCTACCATCACGATGCTGTAAACAGAACCTGGATTCATCCAAAAAAATGACGTTTTGCCATTCGTGCACCCAGGTTTGTCGTCGAGTACTCCATTCCAGGTGCTCCTGCCTGTCATGCAGCGTCAAGGGTAACCGCAGCCACGGTCTCTGAGCTGATAGTACGTGCTGCTGCAAGCATCGTCGAACTGTTCGTGCAGATGGTTGTTGTCTTGCAAATGTCCCCATCTGTTGATTCAGGGATCGAGACGTGGCTGCACGATCCATTACAGCCATGTGGATAAGATGCCTGTCATCTCGACTACTAGAGATACGAGGCCTTTGGGATCCAGTACGGCGTTCCGTATTACCCTCCTGAACCCACCGATTCCATATTCTGCTGACAGTCGTTGGATCTCAACTAACGTGAGCAGCAATGTAGCGATATGATAAACTGCAATCGCATTAGGCTACAAAGTCAGAAACATGATGGTACGCATTTCTCTTCCTTAACGAGGCATCTTAACAACGTTTCATCAGGCAATGCCGGTCAACTGCTGTTTGTGTATGAGAAATCGGTTGGAAAGTTTCCTCATGTCAGCACGTTGTAGGTGTCGTGACCGGCGCCAACCTTATGTGAATGCTCTGAAAAGCTAATTATTTGCATATCACAGCATCTTCTTCCTGTCAGTTAAATTTCTCATCTGTAGAACGTCATCTTCATCGTGTAGCTATTTTAATGGCCAGTAGCGTATTATCCAGACATGTTTTACTGTTGGTAATCTCTCTAGTTGGTTCATGGATAACTCTCGTCAAACTGAAACTGTCGAGTAGGGGGTGTAGCTTTTTGGTGTTGGCATCATTAGTTAATAAGTCTGTATTAATATCCCCTTCTATCATAGTATTTATATGGCCATTTAATACAAAAAATGTACTGTCTGTGTATATCAGCAAGTTAGAGAGATTCTTGAAAAATGTATCCATACATGCCCCAGGTGGCCTATAGACACCGAAAATTGCTGTATTTTCTCTGGCAACCCATTTTAGATTCATTGCGGCAAATTCTGCGATTACTTTTGCACAGAATGTACAGGGTGACACAGAAAAATGGGAACATTTCCATATTCCAATAAAACAAGAAGTGATGAATGAAAGGAATTGCATTCATAGTAGTTGAAAGCTTGCAACTTTGCCATTTACAAAACACTGATGGCATTTATCATTTTTTAGAAATTATGTCCTTTAGATTGTGTCATTCTGTATGAATATGTTCGTGAAATCTGCTGTTGAAATTACTCATTGACCTCTGCAATAACACAGCTGGGATACTGTGAATAGCATCCCGAATACTCTGTTTTAACTCACAAGGGCTCTTGGTAAGTTGTATAGACGTTGTTCTTGAGGTAGCCACAAAAGAAAAAAATCACAAATCGGTAAATCTGGCCATCTAGGTGGCCAGAGAATGTTACCAAATCGTAAGATCACACGGTTGCCAAACAATTCTTGCCCATATGCCATTGATTGCCGTGCAATGTGTGATGTCACTCCGTCCTGTTGAAACCATATATGAAAGCATATGTTTCTTAAAAGAACACGAGGAATTTTCTACATTAAACAGAGAATTTCACAACTACGAAACAAGGAATAGGAATGATTTCCACAGAGAAATTCATAAAACAGCTATGTATCACAAAAGTGTACTATACCAACCCAAAATCCTCTACAATGCTCTCCCCAAAGAACTAAAAATAATACCAAAACTGTACATATTTAAAAGAGAATTAAAAAACATGTTATTGAGCAATAGTTTTTACAGTATCGAAGAGTTTGTGAATCGTTGACAATAAAAGCGCAGTTAATATTTCCCTGACATAATGAAAATGTGTAATTGCTCACATTTAAATACTTGCTGTTTCTATGAAAGTGTGAAACTGTTAATGTAAGAATGTAAATAATCTTTGATGTGAGAATCACTAACCTTTTTTTTTTTTTTTTTTTTTTTTTTTACGTTGTTATCCTACTTGTATATTTTTATGTTAATGTTCTAAAAGTACTATTAAAATTGTAATGTCTAAGTGACAAGTAAATTCAATTCCAAATTTTCATGTAATTGTATTTTAAATTGTAATGTTTATTGACAAGTCCTATATCATTTCAATGATACTACAAGGACGCTAATAAATTGAATTGAATTGAACCAGGCATCTTGAACGTTTGGAAAGTAATTCAATGCAGGTGTAATGAAAGTTAATGTCATTCCACGTAACGGTAATGGAATCAGTATCCAGATAAACCACCAAAACATGCCTTATTTGCCTCTTGACATTCCCTGTTGGCTTCCTCTGGTGGAACGTCGTCATCCATGGAGTCACTACTAACGTCGATATTAAAGCCATTTCAGATAATTCTAGATGAGTAAAATTTACACTAAATTTTTTACTTACCTTCTTTTCTCACACAGTTTGCTCCAGTTCTTCATGTCTAGGGTTCTGATTCTTGAAGCAGAAATTTTCACATTTTAGGTTCTCATGGTTCCAATTGGTGTAAAAGATTTAGAAAAATGCCTGCACAGAATTTTGTTTCTTTTTGGAATTTATTTGCTCCACATTTTACTAGATCACACTGTCTTTTGAATTTTAACATTAACAAAGCTGAAATTACATTGTTCCTCCAAAATACAGAAACATGTCTGATCACATTAGAGGCATGCCCACTACTATCTTCTCACCCTGTGGTAATAACAATACTACAAATGGTTTATAAATTTTCTTGGCAAATGAATTTCTATTAATGTATAAATGAATTATAAAATAAACATAATAAACAGTACCAAATTGCGTAATTAACAATAGAAATTTTAACTGAGCCAAATATTTCATAATTTCAAATGTGTCTAAAAAAATAATTTTAACTTTAAATGCAGAGCTAGTACATATTGATTGTAACAATGAACAGAATTTTACATGGAGGAAACTCAACATTCTCAGAAATAAATGAGGGCTTGTCTAGTATTAAACATGATTTCAAATTGTGAAAAACCTGTTGAAGAATGTTGTAAGCTCTTCATAATATCCCCAAAATCACTGACATAATTTATGCAACTGGTATGATTCTTACAACAATATGTTCTAAACTGTCTACCAATCTCTCTGGTGTATCTTTCTGCAAGATTACTCGAAGGACGGTACAATGAGGTTAGAATATGGCTTACTTTTGTGTGATCAATAAAATCTTTCCAAGCTTGTGATGTAAACTGTGACCTGTTGTCAGATAAAATAGTTTTAGGAATACCCAACTGAAGAAAACATGTTTTCAAACTTAGAGATGATTTGCTTACTTGTAGCTTTCTTAAGAGGAAATGCTTTTATGAACTTTGAAAATACATCAACCACCATAAAGACATAACAAAATTCATTTTTAGAATTAGACAAAAGTCCATAAAAGTCCACAGACACGGTATCTAAGATAAGATAGATAAGATACTGTATTGTCACATAACATTTTTATACAGTCATTCGATTGAGAACATTGGTGACTTGTCAGTCTTTAACATCAGTTGTTAAGAGTATTTTATATGCTACAGGAAATATGTAATACATTCATTGCTTATTATAATAAATATACAACATTAAAATTTGAATCTTTTCGTAACTCATTGAAACATTCCCATAGCCTTCACACACCTATATGACGTATGGATGTACTGGACGGACTACAAAACACCATTCAAACTATAATTCTATTTATAAACATGAATATACAGTGAACGTGTATACTTTGTATCTATAAGGCTTTGAAAGTATACCATTTGTACTTGTATCCTTACTCCCTATTCCTATTTATAAATTCTTCTAAATCATAATATTTGATTTTTATTCATATAGAAAGTCTTCTAGACTATAACAACATTTGCTTTTTAGGTTTGTGCCAATGGTCTCCATTGTGGATTCCCCAGATGTTGACCTTACCTTATTTCTGACCTTCAGAGCCATGTAATATGGAGTATTTTCATATAGTGTGAGTCTGTGACAAGGTAGGATGTATTTCAATTTATGTCTAGTTTCATAGGCATGTGTGAATGGATTTCCTTCAGACAGATGCAAGTTTTTCTGATCAAAGAGAAGTATTTCATAGATGGAGATGGAAGGGATTGTCATGAAGTCCAGGCTTTCGAATAATGGTTTGCATGAATGTCTACTATTAGTTCTTGTCATTGCTCTTTTTTTGTAGAAGATTCGAAGGAAGTTTGTCTTTTCAACACCCCAAAAAGTTATTCCATATCTTATAACTGTTATGAAATACGTGTGGTATACAATTTGCTTCACTGTTAAATCTATTACTCTGTGTAGTACCCTCATTGTATAAACTAAATTATTTAATCTCTTCAGTAAACTGTCCACATGGTCGGTTCACTGCAACTTTTTATTTAAAGTTGTCCCAAGAAATTTTACAGAATCAACTGTGGTTAGTTCTTTTCCTCAATATTCTATTTGCGATATACATTCAGTAGTTTGTTTGGTCCTCAAGTGTATGATTTGGGTTTTTTCAAGATTTAATTTCACAGCATTATTTTTTATCCATTGTTAAATTTCTTGTAGAGTTTGTTTCGTGGTCCATACTAATTATTCAGTGTTTTTACAACAGACTACAGCAGTTGAGTCATCTGCGTAAAGTATTGTATCTGTATTTACTTTGATAGGCATGTCATTTATGTAATATAAGAACAGAAGTGATCCTAATATTGAGGCCTGGGGCACGCCTGCTTGTATTTCTCTCCAGCTAGAGCAAGTTTCCTCTCCCTTTTGATGTATCACCCCCCTTTGGTGTCTGTTTTTGAGATAAGATGAAAACCATCTTATAGATTTTCCATGGAAGCCATAGGTACCCAATTTTTGGAGCAGTAGCTTATGGTGACCTTTGAGAGCTCACAAAAAATACCAGATACACTTTGTTTCTTGTTGAGGCATTTACTTACTTTAGAGATTAGTTCATTTACAGCTTGTAAAGTGGTTTGTCACTTCCAAAACCCATATTGGTTATTGAGAATAATATTACCTTCTTTATTGTACTTTTCTAATTGATTACATACTATTCGTTCAACTATTTTAAAGAAAACTGGGAGTATAGACACTGGGTGGAAATTTACTAAATCATCTTGTTTTTTCCCTTTTTGTAGATTGGACAAACTTCAGCATATTTCAGTCTGTCTGGAAAGCAGCCCTCATCAAATGATTGGTTTATTATTTTACAGAGTTGAGGTGCAATGCTGTCACTTCCTGCCTTTATGATATTTGTTGGAATTTCATCCCAGCCCACAGATTTAAGATTTTGTAGGGATTGTATGATATTAGCTACTTCCTGACATGATACTGCAGTAAATTTAAACTCTCTTGATTCCTGCAGTACTGCATCAGGTCTTATTTGTGGAAACAAGAAGCTATGAATTTTGTTTGTGGTTATGATGTACCTATTAAATTCTTCACAGATGTGCCGAGCATTAGTAACAGTATTCCCACCAATTTCTAGTTTGTAACTAAAATGTTTGGTTTCTTCAGTACCTGTTTCTTTCTTGACAACCTGCCATACTACTTTTGATTTATTTGAGGCATTAGCTATATATTTACTGTTTGCCATTTGTTTTGCTTGTTTAACTACCCGATCAAATATTTTTTGTACTTGATTTTGTACCTAATAAAGTCAGCATCATGGTTAGTTTTCGCTTCCTTATGCATTTCTCTCTTTCTAATACTAGAGATCCTGATACCTTCTATAATCCATGTCTTACTTTTATTGTATTTATCATGTGTTAATACGAGGGGAAAGAATTTGTTGAAAATGTTCTTGAATTCAGATATGAAAGGGTTGTAATTATTGTTTACTGAACACTGGTTGCTGAAGGTCCAGTGGGTTTCCTTTAATTTCAAGATAAATGTTTTTATATTTGGCTGGCTGAAATTTCTGACCAATTATACTATGGGCCTATATGTTTTGTCTATGTATGGCAATGACATAAAAAGTGCTGAGTGATCAGAGATTCCTAATACTAAATACATGTTTTTCTGTATTTCCATAATTTTTCCTGCTCACTATATTAACAATGATTGTGGCAGAAGTGGCTATTACCCTGGTGTACTCAGTAAAATTTATTGTTAAGCCATTGGTAGCCAACAAATCCTTCAGAGTGGTAACAAATCTGTTTTCGTCTCTTATATCTATATTAAAATCAGAACAAATTACAATCTTTTTATATAGTTTCCCTGCCTGCAACCTACTTAGCAATGTTTCAAATTTCTCTAGAAATGCCCTCGTAGCCCAATATTCCGGGATGTGATATATGCTTGTGATTAGTAAACCGTATTCAGACAGCTCAATGCAACAGCTTTCGAATACCTGTTCCTCATTTAAACAATCAAAAGTTGTTTTAGCTTTGAAGTTTTGTGTCTGTTCAACTAATATACATGATCCCCCATACCCCTTTTTTCTGCAAAAACTCGATGCTAACTTGTATCCTGAGAGTGAATTTAGTAGCTTGACATTGTCCGATTTAAGCCAATGTTCATTCAAACATATGACTTTTACAGAGTTTATTTGCCTAAGAGTATTTCGAAGTCATATAGTTTGTTCTTCATTTCTCCTGACACACCACCTACATTTATGCGCATTATGAAGCAATTTTTACTGACTACAGAACTTACAGTATCTATTAAACTGTCGGCAAAGTTCACACGTATGTGGATTTTTACTGCAAATTTACAGTCCCTCGCTTCATTAGTTCTTTTGGACCTAATTCCATAGGCATTGGTCCACCATCTTAGTTTCCTATGAAGGAGCTTCCATTGCAATAACAGGTCTGTTATCGTTATCGTGAGATATCTCTTCACGTACATCGTTAATGCACGCAGCTAATCTTTTCCTACCCTGTTTGTTGTGATGCATTCCATGGCGTGTAAAACAGTTTCTTTCATAAGTTTCAATATCCATGAGCTTTACATTTACAAATTTGGCACAAAAGATTTTTAACTTGGAATTCATTCATCGAATTTCTCTGTTAACACAGGACCAGTCCGGAAGATCGTACCTTTGTGGGAGTGTTCTTACAATTACGTTTGTGAAATGCAGGAACCGCAGCACTGCGATCAGCTTCTTAACAAAAGCAGTGGCTTCATTTCTGTAAACATTGTTTGCACTTCCTATTATCACCACACTGTCTTTTTTTTGTGAGTTCTGAGCAATCTTCATTAACACTTTTAACCAAGAGGACGGCATCGTCATTTATCTATACAGTAAAGCTGCATGCCCTCGGGGAAAAATTAATGCCGTAGTTTCCCCTTGCTTTCAGCCGTTTGCAGTACCGGCACAGAAAGGCCATTTTGGTTAGTGTTACAAGTCCAGATCAGTCAATCATGTAGACAGTGGCCCCTGCAGCTACTGAAAAGGCTGCTGCCCCTCTTCAGGAACCACACGTTTGTCTGGCCTCTCAACAGATACCCCTCCGTTGTGGATGCAGCTACGGTACGGCTACCTGTATCACTGAGGCACACAACCCTCCCCACCAATGGCAAGGTCCATGGTTGATGGGGGGGGGGGGGTGAGTAGTATTAACAAAAGCAAATGATGTGTGGCATTATCACTAACTGGATATTGCGAACACACTGTAAATGAAGTGACATAAGTTTTCCACATGTAACAATTGCTGGTGAGCCATTCATATTTACAGAAAGCTGCTGTGTGGATAGTAGGACTACATGGAACTGTTTCAACAATGTGTTGTGGGTTACTGAACTGCACAATCAGAAGAAAAATGGGAATTTGGAAGAATACCTGTTTTGCACAGTTTCCTGAAAACTCTGGCACACACACTATACAATCGGGAATTTGAAGTGTCGGAAAGCCACAATTGTATCCTTAGACTGCAGCAGGAGCACTACAATCGCAGAAGCTGTAAATATATACCACATCTGTGCATTCATTGTCTGTGTAGATACGTTGTATTTTAGCAAGCGTGTGACCGACAATTGTCCCTCACACTACTTCACACACATCACACCGTGGATAATTGCATTGTTTGACGCTTTGTTTAATGGCAGAAAGACATCGTGTGCAGAGAGGTTGAAAGCAGTGAGATACATTGGGCTAGAATGTAATGTCAAGGAGGCCAGCTGGGTAAGGCATGTATGTGCGCACAACTCGCCTAAAAACAAAGGTACATTAAGTGTGCTATTCTGAGTAGAGAAAATGCCAGTATGAAGTTTTTTGTTTCAAATAAACATTGCTGTCATATCCCTGAAAACTGACACTCTTCCTCATGAGACACACTATACATATTAGGCTATTGAAGATGTTTCTATAAATTGATGCCACAACCTTATAGCATTTCAGGTGTTTTCAATGTAACTGTTTCTTCAAACGTGGGGTTATTATATCTGTATGAAAACTGACCATGTACTTTCTATGCTACTATTCTAGACTTTGTCACCAAAACTGTAAGAACTCTCTTAATTCAAAAGACATTATCTCATTTACATCACATTTTAGAAATAGATTTGCACATCATTTACTATTGGTTTTGTGTGATATATTTACTTCTTCTCTCAACACTTCAGTAATTAAAACTAATTTACTGTGTCAAGCTTCCACATGCAATATCAATATGCATCTTAAAAATTCATTAGCTTCAATTCCACCACTTTTCTTTTATTGTTACAACTGTTCTGTGCACGGAGAGGGCAGTACGGTGAATGCTCTGAATACTTATTGTCACGTCCAACCAGGTATTTCCTCTCGCTAAGTCACCGGATCAGTGTCCTGTGGTAGATGTGTGTATCATTCTTCAGTACACTTCACCACACGCACAGCAGAAATAAAACCACCACATAGAACCTGCCGATTCACATTAGGCATATTATTTTATATTATTATATACTCACTATATGAATTACTTTCGTTGCAAGTGTCATTTGTCAGTAAGGAGAGGTAGGTATACCCACCACTCACCTGGAGTGGTACGTGTGCTCTTATGTAACCAGTTTACAAAGATTCAATGACTGTAACCACAATGGACGTTGTCGATGGGAGACAAAACTCAGCAAATCATCCGTTGGAAAATGGAGGGAGTAAATATCAAGGCTGCGGGCAATAACATAACTAAACGCAACAGTTTTCTTGATGATATCTGTCTGAATTACAAGAAAATGAAATGTAAAAAGTAAATAAGTACATGGAACACTGATACATTTGGAATTTCAGGAAGAAGTTCAATAGTTTGGCACAAAACTCTGTACCAAGCAAGGTGGCTTATTGTTTAGGACACTGTGTTCATATTCTGAAGGTCAACAGTTCAAATCTGTGTCTGGCCATCCCTGTTTAGGTATTTTGTGATTTTCCTAAATTGCTCCGACAAATGCTGGGATGCTTCCTTTGACAGGACACAGCTGATTTCTTTTCCGTAGTTCAAACGAGCTCAACTTATGCTCTGTCTATACTGATCTCATTACTGATGGGATACTAAAACTAAATCTTCCTTCCTTTTTAACTTTTACAAAACACCGTAGATGAGAATAGAACACCAATGAGAAATGAAACAGACAATTGGGAATAACAGTGTGTCTGGCTGTGTGGAAGTTATAAATGTCGTGTAAATGCTTCCTTGTGTGGTTGATCAGAGCTTATAATGATATGCAGATTGAAATTTGAGACATAAAACTATTAGCAATATCTGCTTAAACTACAGCCGAGAAAGCACTGGAGCTGACATTGGCTCAAATTTGAAAACATACAGCCATCATGTTGTTTATGAGCAGCAGTTACCCATTAGGTTACTCCACTGAGCACATGAGCAAATGCTGTAGGGCAGTGGTCAAAATGTGCACAAAAGTGGAATTGTCAAGTGGGTAAGTCACCCGGTAACACACGGAGACTTGTATGTGTTTTTATCACTACACACCTGTAACTAACTAGAACGTTTGCCAGACAAAATTGAGAATTATGGAATATTATGAATTCCATGTCATACAACTAAAATCTGTGCAGGATTTTTACTCTGTGACTTGAGGTGTTCATATTATACTTGGCCCATCATTTCCCTCCGTGCAGTCATTTTACAAAAGTCAATTTTTTTATGCCTTGCTTTTACCTCTCTCTGTTGTAGATTATTGCTGAAATTCTGTATACCTACCCTTTCACATTATATTGGGAATGGACTTAGTTTTAGTTGGAGATGTTACTTTACTCATCCACAGGAGTATTTTCTATTATCATATCAGTTAATGCATTAAAACCATACGAGTGGTGCTTCCCGAACTGCTCCAACTTACTGCCCTTTTGTCTGACGGAAAACTGCTCAGCACCAGTTGGGAGTAGGATACAGAGTTTTAAAGGGTATACATTTGTTGAAAATAATAACCTTCTCATAACAACTGAACCTTGTAAATTTATCATTTTTCTCCATATGAAAAGCACACTTTCTAAATCACGTTACACTAGAGTGATAAGATTGAATGTTAGGGAAAAAAGATCTGCATCCTAGTGGTCACATTTTCAGACTATGTTTCTCACACGGAGCACATCATGTTTTATTATTATTATTGTTATTATTATTATTTCCTTCACTTTCTCAGACGTTAAGTCCGGTTAAAAATGGAGTGACGCGGACCTTGATCAAGCGTCACTTCCTTTTAACTGTGTTATATTGCATTTAGGAACTTTCGGGTAATTGAACATGTATCAATAATTACGGGTTTCTGTAGTTGTATATATATGTTTGGATGTAGCTGTATTGCATTGATGTACTGGTGGATATTGTGTGGTATGACTCCTGTAGTTGATAGTATAATTGGTATGATGTCAACTTTATCCTGATGCCACATGTCTTTGACTTCCTCAGCCAGTTGGATGTATTTTTCAATTTTTTCTCCTGTTTTCTTTTGTATATTTGTTGTATTGGGTATGGATATTTCGATTAGTTGTGTTAATTTCTTCTTTTTATTGGTGAGTATGATGCCAGGTTTGTTATGTGGCGTTGTTTTATCTGTTATAATGGTTCTGTTCCAGTATAATTTGTATTCATCATTCTCCAGTACATATTGTGGTGTATACTTGTATGTAGGAACGTGTTGTTTTAAAAGTTTATGTTGTAAGGCAAGCTGTTGATGTATTATTTTTGCGACATTGTCATGTCTTCTGGGGTATTCTGTATTTGCTAGTATTGTACATCCGCTTGTGATGTGATCTACTGTTTCTATTTGTTGTTTACAAAGTCTGCATTTATCCGTTGTGGTATTGGGATCTTTAATAATGTGCTTGCTGTAATACCTGGTGTTTATTGTTTGATCTTGTATTGCAATCATGAATCCTTCTGTCTCACTGTATGTATTGCCTTTTCTTAGCCGTGTGTTGGATGCGTCTTGATCGATGTGTGGCTGTGTTAGATGATACGGGTGCTTGCCATGAAGTGTTTTCTTTTTCCAATTTACTTTCTTCGTATCTGTTGATGTTATGTGATCTAAAGGGTTGTAGAAGTGGTTATGAAATTGCAGTGGTGTAGCCGATGTATTTATATGAGTGATTGCCTTGTGTATTTTGCCAGTTTCTGCTCGTTCTAGAAAGAATTTTCTTAAATTGTCTACCTGTCCATAATGTAGGTTTTTTATGTCGATAAATCCCCTTCCTCCTTCCTTTCTGCTTAATGTGAATCTTTCTGTTGCTGAATGTATGTGATGTATTCTATATTTGTGGCATTGTGATCGTGTAAGTGTATTGAGTGCTTCTAGGTCTGTGTTACTCCATTTCACTACTCCAAATGAGTAGGTCAATATTGGAATGGCATAAGTATTTATAGCTTTTGTCTTGTTTCTTGCTGTCAATTCTGTTTTCAGTATTTTTGTTAGTCTTTGTCTATATTTTTCTTTTAGTTCTTCTTTAATATTTGTATTATCTATTCCTATTTTTTGTCTGTATCCTAGATATTTATAGGCATCCGTTTTTTCCATCGCTTCTATGCAGTCGCTGTGGTTATCCAATATGTAATCTTCTTGTTTAGTGTGTTTTCCCTTGACTATGCTATTTTTCTTACATTTGTCTGTTCCAAAAGCCATACTTATATCATTGCTGAATCCTTCTGTTATCTTTAGTAATTGGTTGAGTTGTTGATTTGTTGCTGCCAGTAGTTTTATATCATCCACGTATAGCAAATGTGTGATTTTGTGTGGGTATGTTCCAGTAATATTGTATCCATAATTTGTATTATTTAGCATGTTGGATAGTGGGTTCAGAGCAAGGCAGAACCAGAAAGGACTTAATGAGTCTCCTTGGTGTATTCCACTCTTAATCTGTATTGGCTGTGATGTGATATTATTTGAATTTGTTTGGATATTAAGTGTGGTTTTCCAATTTTTCATTACTATGTTTAGGAACTGTATCAATTTAGGATCTACTTTGTATATTTCCAATATTTGTAGTAACCATGAGTGGGGTACACTATCAAAAGCTTTTTGGTAATCAATGTATGCGTAGTGTAGCGACCTTTGTTTAGTTTTAGCTTGATATGTCACCTCTGCATCTATTATCAGTTGCTCTTTACATCCTCGTGCTCCTTTGCAACAGCCTTTTTGTTCTTCATTTATAATTTTGTTCTGTGTTGTATGTGTCATTAATTTCTGTTTAATGACTGAAGTTAATATTTTGTATACTGTTGGTAGGCATGTTATGGGGCGATATTTAGCTGGGTTCGCTGTGTCTGCTTGATCTTGAGGTTTCAGATATGTTATTCTGTGTGTAAGTGTATCATGGAATGTGTATGGGTCTGCAATGTAACTGTTAAATAATTTAGTTAGATGTGAATGTGTTGAGGTGAACTTCTTTAATCAGAAATTTGCTATTTTATCATTTCCAGGGGCTTTCCAATTGTGAGTAGAATTAATTGCTTGGGTGACTTCATGTTGCAAAATTATCACTTCAGGCATTTGTGGTATCATCTTGTATGTGTCTGTTTCTGCTTGTATCCACCGTGCATGCCTGTTATGTTGTACCGGGTTTGACATATGTTGCTCCAGAAGTGTTCCATGTCTGTAATTTTTGGTGGATTGTTTATTTTAATATGTGTGTTATCTATCGTCTGGTAAAATTTCTTTTGGTTTGTGTTGAATGTTTGGTTTTGTTTCCTTCTATTTTCACTTTTTTTTTTGTATCTTCTGAGTTGTTTGGCTAATGCTTGTAATTTCTGCTTCTTTTCGTCTACTTGCTCTGTCGCCTCTTGTCGTGAGATTTTACCTAACCTTTTTCGTTTTTTTTTCCGAGATTTCATTTCTTATAAATTGTGTTAGCTGTCCGATGTCTTTTCTCAGTTTTTCTATTTTGATCTGTAGCCTGTGTTGCCATGCTGGTTTTGTGGGTTTCTTCTGTGTGTTGGTTGGTTCTGATCTCTGCCTAGTGTGTATATTTAGTGTAGTGAGTGTTCCTATATAAACCAGTAGTTGTAACTCTTCCATAGTTGTGTTTTCATTTATTTTGTTGTGTATGATTGTGTTGATAGTTTTTATTGTTGTTTCGACTTGTGGGTTATTTGGTGGTCTATGCAAGAATGGTCTAATGTCTGTATTTGTGTCTTTGTATTCTATATATGTTAGCTGAAATTTTTCTTCTATATCTAACATCTGTGTCACTTCGTGTTCTATTTGTGCTTGTTCTGGTGGCTGTCTTAAGATTTCGTTTTCCTCTGATTGTTTAATTGGTGCGTGTTGTTCTTTGTTTGTTTGCTCTGGGATGTTTGAGTCCATTACTGTATTTTCCTCTTCTTCTGATTGCACATTATTTTGTTCCAGTATTTGTTGTACTTGTTGTTTGATGTTTTCTAATTCTGACTGGGGTATCCTGTTATTTTTTTATTATTACACGAATCTGATCAGCTAGTCGTTGTTCTGTTAAAAATTTTAATTCTGGGTATCTGGTAATAAATGTTGTGTATACTTGTGATCTGTATCCAGTTGTGTTGGTTCCTAGGTTTGTTGCTTGGTAATAACAGAACATGAGGTGTCGATTAACTTCATCTGACCATCTCATCCTCTCTCTTTGTTTTCCTTCTAGGGTGGTTGCAGGAAGCATATCCTGCAAAACACCTCTATTTGAATTTAAATCATTTTCCAGTTGGCTAGCAGTGTCGTTACGATTGTGGGCGGGCATAGGGTTCAAGTGTCGTCCCCGACCATGACGGCGCTTGTCCGAGGCTTCTTTAGTTCTGTCCTGAACCAACTAATCACACTAAAAGGGGGGTTAGCCCTATTAGTGGTTTGTTCTTTTCGTCGCCTTTTACGACTGGCGGAACACACCGGAGGCCTATTCTTTTCCCGGGCCTCCACGGGGATTATTGTTATTATTATTATTATTATTATTATTATTATTATTATTACTACTACTACTACTAGCTTAGCGCCGCTGCTTTGCCCATGTAGACTGTATGGCCTGCAGAGAATTTTAGTTTTTATTTAATCAAATTTTTATGTTGTTCGGAAATTGCAACAATTTCTAAGCTTTCTTTCCACACTAATGAAGACTATATAAGCATGCTCTTTTCCAAATGTAATGGTGACGAAAACGTGATTCTGGTAGCTGGAGTCCAAATTTTTTTGTTAATCGTGCCTTTTACTTTGTTGTGGACGTATGTCTGTAGCATTTATAATCCCCTAACAGATATTTACTTTCATCTAACTGAGAAGTGAAACACCAATTTTCATAAAACTGACTTAATATTTTTTTTATTGTAAAAACATATTTTCTTAAAAATATTCACCCCCTGTTGTATTCCCTTAAGGAGTTAAATTTCCAGAAACAATGAAAACTTTATTTTTTTAATTTCTAACCAGTTGTCACAGATATAGCCTTAAAAAATCTGTTAGTAGTTATTTATTTTCAAAAATAACTTTCACCCACTATATTACCCCGATAGTGGTTGAATTCCCATAGAGTTGAAATATGATTTTTTTTTTTGCAACAGAGAAATCATAGTCCCTTAATAGTGACGTACTTTCAAAAATGCTTTCATCCCCCATTTCACCTCCTTAGAGTCGAATTTTGGACAGTCCATTCTTCAACGGTGTCAACAGTAAAAGATCCACATCCTCTTCCCTTTTCTACTCTTGGCAGTTTGGGTTGGGCAATGAGTAGTTAGTCATGACATTGCCTTTTGTGTATAGAGATTATTATTAATTGAAAGAAGCTTTTTAGCATTCTTTAACAAACTTTATTGTTATTGTATGACTTAGGTTTTGGCTTATAATGCATTTTTTTAGTGCACAATTAATCACACTTTGGAATCAGTGGGGTACCACAAAAGGCATCCAATAAGTAAGTTTCCTTGTTTTATATTAAAAAAACCTTACTGATTTTGTCATGTTGAAACAATTTTAGTGACATAATGGAAAGCATTTGCAACTTTTCTACATAATTGCCATTTTTCTATAAGCATTGTTGGTAACGTGACACAAACCAGTGGATGCTGGGTCGAGTCCTGTGCTCGTAAGTAGCTGTTCACTGGTGATGTGACTTCAGATTTCAGTGTTGGCTCTGAAGGACTTTGCTCCAAAATGACCTTTGAAGGGGTGGAACAAGTAAAACTCACTTGGGACAATATTTGGTGAATATGGAGAATGCAGGAAGACTTCACAGCTGAATTTTCCAAGCCAGCATTGAACCATCTGAATGCTCATTCAGCCTTCCGCATAGACAGAGGTGAACTCCTGGTGGACATCAGCAGTAGACAGCTCTTTTGGTGCAAAAAGATGGATGTGAGAGCCGAACCCGCAAGTGGACACATTTTGTAGCAGTATCACCGTGCTAGCTGGCAATAGTGTGTATTCGACTGACCCTAAACCACCGCCAGTTTTGACGCGAGTGGTGTCGAGTGAAAACTCGCTGGAGGGCGGGGTGAATCACTGTTGTGTTCTTGATGGAGGCCGGCTGTGCCTCGGGGCCAGCGATAGCCACTTGTTTGTTATGAGGACAGTCGGGCGTCTGCAACCAGTGTGTCTGTGTGCTAGACCCAGATTTCTTGTGACAGCAGGAGCACTCTCTCTCTTATCCCGGGCACCATGGCTGCAAAATATTATGTCAGCCTAGTGATTCCATCTGTTGTGCTGCCATCGGTGGACTGCATTCCAGGACATGTTTTCCAACAGTATAACACTTGCCCACATACTGGTGTGGTAACGCAACATTCTCGATGACAAGATCTGTCTGCAGTTGAGCACATTTATGACGACAATTCAGGCATCGTCCACAAACATCGTTAACCATCCCTGTACTGACCGACCGAGTGCAACAGGCACAAACTGACATATGGCACCAGTGCAAGACAATCGTGCACTGTGCAGTGGAGGACCAAACTAGTAGGAACGTGCAGGACTGAGACGAGTCCGCTCTGCACCTCGCACTTGCCCTCTGTCGGCCACTGCCCTTACTACGTGCGGCTACGGTGCTCACCACTGTTAGCAGCTGCTGCCCTCTCATGTCACTCTCTTTCACTACGTGGAGATGGTGGAGTGTCCCCACCATTAAAGCTGGTTCACAGTAGAGCGCGGCAACGGCAGTGGCAAGCATTTTCCGCTTTGACGCGGCAGCTCCCGGAATTGGCGTTGCCATCTGGAAGCGGCAGACCCTCGCAGTAGCCAATGACGGACAGCCACTGAGGTACGAGGCAGGACCAACTGAAATGCCCGGTGTGTTTGATTAACTATATCTTACAACTACATGAAGGAAAGACGAATCTGGGTAAAGACATACCAATTTTTCATTTTCTGTCATCTCTGGCAGTAATTCACAAGAATACCACCCTTCGATTGTGACATTTGGTCACTAATCAAAGCGATAGGTTTTTGCAGGTGCCAGCCAGCCAGCCAGCCAGCCAGCCAGCCAGCCAGCCAGTGTTCCTGCCTGCCAGCCAGGCGGGTCACCCCCCGCCAGCAGCAGCAGAGTGGGGCTTCAGCCCCAGTCTTCTTTGTTGCTCTACATACTTTTTCTTCTGTTTTTGGACTGCTTGCCCATCTCTCGTTTGCCTCTGTCCTTTTGTCCTGTCCTGTGTCTTTCTCCTTGTCACAATGTCGACCCCCACCATGACTACTACAGCCACCACCACTGCCATCATCTACACATCTCCCTCCCCGCTGCCACCACTATCACGTGGTGTGCCCAATCACCCCCACTCCTCAGTCCATCCTCCCACTCCTCATTCTCCCGTCTCCCTCACTTTTTTTGCCCCATCCCCGGCTCCTCCCTGCCGCGCCCCCTCTGATCCCTTCCCTCCACTCCCCCCCTCTGCTCCTTCCGTTTCCGCGGCCCACGGCACACGCTCCACTTTCACCTTCGCCCTCTTTGTCGTCTACGTCGTCGCCACCACCCTCACCCTCGCCGTCTCCGGCTCCGACTCCAGCACCGGAACCTGCCACTCCACGCCACCTTCTAGTTGCTCCCATCCCCCACACCTCCTCCGCCATCGTCAAACGCCCCAGTGGCACCCGTGCCCCCTCTGCACCTAAAAAGGCTCCGCCTCGTTCCCCTTCCACTGCCCAGGATGTCACGGATGTCTCCCCGCCTGTCCCTGCCCCCTCCTCCCCCCCCCCCCTCTACCTGCCTCTACCTCCTCTCCCGTCCTGATCCCTCCCTTCTCGAGGCCTGGAACCTCACCCTCTTCATTTGCCAGGTTTTCCTGGTGTCCCCATCTCCCTCCTCACTCCTTGCCGTGACTCGGTCCTTCTCTCTTCCACCAGCCCTACCCTTCACACCGATGTCCTTTCCCGCATCCCCGTCACACCGCTTTGGCCCTAACGCCTCCCTCACCCCTGCCCCTTCCCCGCCTCCCTCCCTGCCAACCCCAGCCCCCGCCTCGCCTGCGGGCCCTCACTGCCGTTATCACTCAGCTCAGTCCGACGATCACGGAGGGGGAGGTGTTGGCGGAGCTCGAGGCGCATCCCTATCTGGAGGTGCGTGCAGTTCGCCGCATTCAAAACTCCGCCAACCCCACCTTCCTTATGTGGGTTTTTTCCGAACACTCCCCCTCCATAGACCGCCTCCTGAAGGAAGGTGCCCTCCACTTTAACCGATGTTACAAGGTTGACTCCTCTTGTTCCCCTCCTCAATACTTCTGCTGCCAGAGGTGTTTGCAGTACAACGCACTCCCAACATCTGAGTGCCGCGAGGCCCCCACCTGCCCGCACTGTAGGCAAGCCCACTTTTTACGGCAGTGCCCCAATCTCCAATCCCTCCCCCCCCCCCCTCCCCCCTCATGTAATACCTGTAACCTCCCTCATCCTATGTACTCCCAGAAATGTAAGGCCCGACCCCCTCCTACCACTCCTGAACTCACCATCCCTGTCTGCCCTCTTGACGCCCCCACCCCTCCTGGCAATTCCCTTCGTCCCCCCCCCCTCCCCCCCTACCGCTGAGGACACCATCAGATTCCTTACCATCGTACTCCATCATCAGATTCCTTACCATTGTACTCCAAAATGTTCACCCTTTCCAGCGCCCCCACACCCTATAACAGATAGCCCTCGCTGCCCGTTCCGTCTTCCACCTTAAAATGTATGCCACCTACTCCCACAACCAGGCCCATTTCACCTTTTCCCATCTCGACACAATTGTTTAAACCCTTGTCATGGCGCGACAGCACCGGATCCTATTCAACAACATCCGCTCCCTCCCCGCCAACAAGACCCTCTTCCTGCACACCCTTGCCACCCATTGCATGGATGCCTTCCTCCTAAATGAAACCTTCCTCCAACCCCACCACACCATCCACACTTCGCCCTACCTCCTTCACAACTCTGATAATCCCTTCCCGATCGCACGTGGCAGAGTTGCCATTGGTCACCACCGCCAGATCCCGGTTCAGCGCCAACCTCTCCTTTCCGACCCCACCGAACACCTGATCCTTAGTATCTTCTTCCCCGGCCTTACCGTCACCTGCGCCACCATCTATGTCCATCCCTAACGCCCCTATTCCTTTCGACTTCCTCTCCCACATTGACCGTACCTTCTCCTCCTATGTGATCGCCGCCGACCTCAACATCCTTAGTCGTTCCGCCGCCCAGTTATGGCGGTGGCATCGGTTCCTCTCCTCCCTCCGAGGCGACCTCATTCCCATTCCGCAGCACACCCGCCCCGAATCCAACTCCACTCCCGATGTCATACTCTCCTCCCCTAACCTCCTTGGCGGCATAGCGGTGGATGTCCTGGACCCCATTGGTAGCGACCACCTCCCTGTCCTCCTCACCGTTTCAGACGGTCGTCGGCCCGCCCTGACCCTTGTAATGACCCTCCCCCGAAGTACGTCCATGATTATTCCCGTGCTGACAGGAATGCCTACAGAGATATCCTCTCCACACAGGTTGATAGCCACCCCTTCACCTAACACCACCCTGAAGATATTACCCATGCCGCCTGCTTTCTCCAGCAGACCTTGTCTGAGGCCGTGGAGGCCCACGTCCCTACTGTTGCCATCCACCCCCACCGTCCTACCTTGCCCCCACAGGCCGTCCTCCTCTTCCGTGAATCCCGCCGTCTTTACCGTGCCTTCCTCCACACGCGTGACCCGGACACACTACGACGCCTCCGGCAACTCCAGCGACACATCCGAAACTCGCTCACGGCTAAGAAACGCCAGGACTGGCGACAGACGTGCACCCGTTTAAATGCTACCCTACCTATAAACACGTCCAAGTTCTGGTCAGCCTTCTGTCGCCTTACCGGAACTAAACCCTCCCCCTACTATCCTCTTCTCCATGATGATCACCCCTTCCCTGACAACCTTAGTAAGGCCAATCACTTTGCCTCCTACCTCTCCAATGTCCTTACCATTCCTGACGATCCCCAGTTCGATTACGCCCTCTTCCCGGATGTTTGCGATCAAACTGACACCTCTGTCCCCCCCCCCCCCCCCCCCCCCTTGCACCTAGTTTCCAGTACTTGGACAACATGGTACACACAGAACTCAATGCCCCTATCACTACACAGGATCTCATTGCTACACTCCACACAAACCGCAACACCACTCCTGGTCACGATCAAGTCACCTACCGCCACCTTTGTGAAGCTCCTGTCTCTTTCCTCTCCACCCTGGCCAGGCTCACCAATGTCGTCCTGCCCACCGGCTACTACCCCGACCTACGGGAAACCTCCTGTATCCTGATGTTCCTTAAACCCAGTAAACCGCCGTCCGCCGTCTCCTCCTACCATCCCATCAGCCTTACCTTGGTCTTCAGCAAGGTCCTGGAATCCATCCTCACCCGCCGCATGCACCAGCATCTCCACCACCACCACCACCTCCTTCCCGTTACCCAGTGTGGCTTTCGGCTGTCCTTCTCTTCCGATGACCTTCTCCTTCACATCACTCATCTCCGTTCCAAACAGCTTAATTCCCGTCGCTCCGCTATCTTCCTCTCCCTGGACCTCGAAAGTGCCTATGACCGCATATGGCATTCCAGTCTCCTCTTCAAGCTCCAAACCTTCGCCCTTCCTATTAACTATGTCCGTCTGATCGACTCCTTTCTCTCCTAACGTCCTTCCTACACCTTTTTTCCCTTCGACAGTGTGCCCCAAGGCTCCGTCCTCTTCCCCCCTTCTGCACCTTTTATATACGTCTGACATGCCGCCGCCATCACCCCCCGTCCACCTCCTCCAGTTTGCCGATGACACAGCCTTCCTTGCCCTCGCCCCCACCCTGCAGTGTTCCCAACACCTTCTCCAATCCCATCTTGACCAGTTCACCGCTTGGTGCAACCAGTGGTTGCTTAAGGTCAATCCCTCCAAAACCCAGGCGATCATTGTAGGCAAAACAACCCCTTCCTTCCACCTCCTCGATTTCTATCTAACCATCTATCTAACCATCCTATCGCCCTCACCCCCACCCTTAAGTACCTTAGCGTCACCCTCGACCATCGCCTCTCCTGGACCCCCCATCTCCGGACAATCCGAGCCAAGGCGAGCTTCCGACTCCGTCTCCTCAAGCTCCTTTCCGGCCGTACGTGGGGCCTGGACCCCTCCACCATACTCCACACCTATAAATCCCTCATCTGCCCTATCCTCTGTTACACCCATCCTGCCTGGACCTCCGCCCCCCCCCCCCCCCCCTACCTTTTACAAATCCCTTCAGATCCTTGAACGCCATCCTCTCTGCCTCACCTATCGCATCTGTCTCCCCTCCCCCACACGGATCCTGTATGACCTCATTCCGTTCCCCCACCTCCCTCTTTTCCTCGAACTGATACGGATCCTCTACACCTCCTGTAAACTCGATCCTCCTCACCCGCTTGTCTCACCCATCCTCTCCCAACCCTGCCCGCAGCCGTACCTGTATCTCCACATCCCACCTGCGCTCCATCTCTCCACCCTCCTTACGCTCTCCCAAGGTGGCTTCCGCCAGCTGCCCCTTCCTGATGATGCCCTCCTCCCCTCCATCTACCCCTCCTACCAACTTTGATCCTCCCTCCCTATTCCTGTGTTTGTCCCTTTGGGCACCCTCCCTCCCTTCTCTCCCCCTTCCCTCCCTCCTCCCTTTCTCCCCACCCCTCCCCCGGGCTTCCCCTACCTGTGTCCCTCCACTCCTTCTTCCATCTCCTCTGCCATTTGGCATCTTTGCTCTCCCCTCTCCCTCCCCCTCTTGGCAGGTCCCCGGACTTGCACACGTTACATGGAAATTCACGCGCCGGAGATTATCGCCACCCGTTTCTAGTGTGTGCCGTCGTGTTTTGTGTTTAGTGTTCACCGTTCCGCTCCATCGTTCACATGTGCCATTGACATCGTCCGTGTTTGTGCGTCGTGTCAACAGTTTGTAGTGTAGATTGTCGTCGAGTGTGAACGGCTTCCTGTTTTTTATGTTCCTGTGTCTACTATTTTTTACCTGCCAATTGTTCAAACTCATGTGTCTTCTATATGTTTTATCATTGTTCATTCTTGGGCTGAAGAGCGGCATAAGGTGCTGCTCCCAGTCTACCTGTTGTAGTATGGGTATCAAAATCACAATAAAGGAAAAGAAAAAAAAATCATTTTCTGTAAAATGTACTTTTTCACATATTTCATTATCGTGTTTTCTCATTTCATCATAAACAGATTTCACGACTACCGTTCATGATTGTTCACTATCTCCTAACACACTGAAACAATGTACGACAAAAGAGATTATTCAGATAGTTAAGCGAGACAAAAATTTAAAATGTGATTTGGTAGCAGGTACAGGAAAACCGTAAGAATGCAAAGGCTTGGGGGGGAAGTGAAGAAAGTGGAAGTCACCTGATAGAATTTCGCACAGAGCATAATGTAATCATCGTCAGCACCTTGCTTAAGAATCATGAAAGACTAATACATATTTGGAACAAAGTTTTCGAAACCAGATTTTAAATTATAAGACATTTCCCAGTGCAGACACAAACCTACAATACCTTATTGGTTACGAGCTGCAGTTTACAACTAAAGAGACAGTAAATGGTAGCAAATTAAGGAAATGGAACTTGAATAAGTCAAGACCCACAGTGTTTTGATAATCTAAAGTTACCGTAGTGCAATGACTGATTGAAACAGAGGAAGGAATCCGCTAGAATACGAATGGATATCTTTGAGAGAAGATGTGGTGAATGCAACAAAGTATGTGAACGGGAAGAAGGTAGAGTAGAAATCGTTAGATAAAACGTGATATATTAAATTTGACAACAGGGAAAAATATAAAAATGCAGCAAATAAAGTAGGACATGGGAAATAGAAATGTTTAAACATGACGTTGACAGAAAGTCGAAAACTGCAACGCGATTTTGCACTTGGAAAACATAGGGGAATGAAAATGAGAAAGAACAAAGAAAACTTTGCTCAAAGGAGAAGCAACTGTCAAAAACTCATTTGGCAAGCCAGAACTAAGCAAATAAGAGAAGGCTAGAAAGTGGAAGGAATATGTAGAGGGGGAGGGGTTGTACAAACTAACATAAGCACAATGTTAGATTCCTGTGAGATGTCTGAACACTCAAGGCAATACTGATCCTACCACTTAGCTAAGTAGACACACTGAAGAACTGCGAGAATGTGTTCATAGAATTTCCATGTTTAGAGAAAGGTTTTGACAATCTTAATTAAAACATTCTTTGAAGCTCTGGAGATGTCATCCATAAAACACAGAGCCATAAGATTATCTACAACTTGTACGGAAACCAAACTGCATTTCTAAGACTTCAATGACTTGAAAGGGAAGCAATAATTGAGAAGGCAGAAGTAGAGAGGATATAAAATGAAGAATGTGAATAGCAAGAAAATCGTTCTGAAAAAGAAAATTTGCTCACATCGAATATAAATTCTAATGATTGGGTACTATTTTACAAAGGTATTTGTGTGGAGTGCAGCCTTGTATGTAAGTGAAATGTTGGCGATGAACAGTTCTGTCAAGAAGACAATGGACACTTTTAAAACGTGGTGATCAATAAGAATGCTGAAGATTAGATATGAGGATCTTGTAACTAAAGAAGAGGAACGGAATTAAATAGAGGAAGAGCAAATTACGGCACAACTTTGACTACAAGAGGGGTAAGTTGAAAGGACATATTATGAGGCGTGAAAGAGTGAGGACAAAGGGGTTGGGTGATAGTATTCTGATAATAATCATCTGTTAAAATGCTATTCTACTATTTTATCTATTAATGTAAGCAGTGAAATTACTCTTCCATGCACTCCTCCACAGAACATTTAAACTAAAACTGAAATCAGCTGAACACCAAATCTTTGAACCACTGTCTGACTACTACTGCATTCATTTTCAACTTTCTATAACTATCAATGGCTAGCCACACACACATACAGATATAAGGAGAACAGAAATAAACAAACATTAGTTTTCAGCACATAATTATTTAGGTTGGCAACATGTACATAAACAAACCAAACAGGAAGGAACATGCGGTGAACACACTGTAGTTACGACTTCAAATCAGTGTTTTCGGTAAAATGTCTACAGCTAGTGACAAAAGAAAAAAGAGCGAATATGAAATTGTTCTTATGTTCCATAATCTAAGTTTTAGTTCAACCTCCAGCATGTGACCAGGTGAGGGGAAATGCAGATGTCCGCCAAAAACTCGATTCACTGTAAGTAATCAGTTATTCACGTAAAAAAAGATGTGAACTGTTTTATAATCTGCAAGTATCACATATCAAAACAAAACTGAATCATTGAAGATTCCACCGACGATGCCTTAAAGTAAAAGGCGAAACGCGTCTTGAAACAATAAAGTACAGTGGATAAAGAAAAAAACGTTTGTTACTTCCAAAGGAAATAGTCAATAGCTGTAGATACTTAGCAAATTACATCTTATGACATACCAGCAAATTAGTCTCGGTTTAACTTCTCATTCCACACGCTGTTAAATGCCGTTTAAAAAGATTCATCTATCCCTTCCGAAAAACTGTAGTTTCTTTCATATCTCGGTAGATAAACGGATTTTGGATATTTATCATGTGACGAAATACATGACTTTTTTCAAGTTATCGTTAGGAAAAAAACACGTTTCGATTTCTTGAACCGTTTGCGAAATTTGCACACGGTTTACGACGAGCAGGACGAAAGTATCGTCCGCCGACATATCATTCAGTATCTCGAGAACGGTGATAGCTATCGTTCTGCTCTCAGCTTTAAAAACAATTTCGATATGTCGACTAAATTTCATACGCAATCATGTATTACCTAAAGTGAACTGTACGCAAAGTTCAGGCAATGAGTTTTTACCTCTGCACACTAATTAAAATTTCGTGTAAAGATTTACGTAAGTGCGATACAGCAAGTAACCACGACGAATAACGAAAAGAAATTCGGTCCTTTATCGAGAGAAGATATCAGGCTGTAACATACCCAAAAATCAAGTTTTTCTACCGAATAGTTTCCTCGGAATCGGATGATAAGTATTTTATAGCTGCCGCCGCGCCAGCGGTTCGGCGAAAGTTGGTGTGGCCCGGGGTTCCGTTCCCGACGTCACGCTCAGCGCGTTCTGTGATTGGCGGCGCGCACCTGGAGCGCGGCGCGCGCCAGCGGAAGTGGTTCGACATGGGCAAACCGCGACGCAGAGCCCGTCGCGCCGCGCCGCTGACGACGTTTCCATGGCAACCACACTGCTGCCGCGATCCCCGTAATTCTATAATCTTAAGTAGCCAGCATTACCAAGTTGCCAATAACAACTGGCAGGTGAGCAGTCTGGATTAATAGCTTCAAAAAGCAAGCAGAGAATACACCCACTTGAGAAATAGTATTAACTATTTCACTCTTCCTTTCGTTCACCGACAGCATTATTATTGAAAGCAATGAATTTCAACGCTAAAAAAAAAAAAAAAAAAAAAACACATTAAGTGCAGAAAATTCATACTAAATATGGTACTTACAAATACTTCAGCCTTTCGCTCGTCCACAACACAGTACGAGGACACGTTGACACAGGACATGCATACACATACAAACACAATAGTCAGTAGTGACTAACAAAATTTCGCGCGCGCCTGATGCACAGCACTTTTACATTAGTAGTCATCTGGTGGCTCCTTATTGGTCGCTAGCTACAGTGCTCAGACAGTGTGGAGGGGAGATGGCTAGACCCTGGGTCAAGTCAGTACTCGCCGCGGCAGCCCTAGTGGGAACCGGCCTTTACACCTCCTGCGCTGTTCTTCCCGCCTGGGTCTTCACTGCTAAACGCGACGACCGCACTGCTATGACTGTGCATAATAAATAATAATAATAATATAAAAATTACCTTCTTGTCATCATAGCAGGAGCGAGGGAAGACTGACTCCAACCAGTTCGAGTAAAAATAGAAATTAATTACACTTGACATCATTAGCTGACAGCGAGTTTCATTCGGTGAGACGAAACAGGTGAAATAATTTTATGCCAAGCAGCTTCCTTTCCACTGTGTTGTTTGCAATCTAGAGCACAAAAAAACATGGAAATCGAGGTATGAATCTAAGCTACTAAGTTTGAAAGTATGCTTGTAATGCAGTTTCACCGAGACCAAAAGCAATGTACAATGCTCAAATTGATGTATGTCATAGAGGATAAGGCCATTTTTATTTATTTATGGTAACTGAAGATGATGAATGTTTTCTAATTTAACACGCACTTGCTAACATCACGTTTATTTTAACTATTGGCATGGATCACATGATCCTCGCCCTCCAAAAATTGCTGTTTCATTTTCACACTAAATTACAATGTAACTATTCCTGGTGCTATATGTAACCAACACATGTACCACAAGAATTGCTGGGTATGAAATATTCTCTTCATAAAATATCACGAAATAGGGGCGCTTATAGCTTTTTATTAACGAAGTAGAAATAAGTAATTGATATAGCTAAGGAAATGTTGTTGTTAACACCATTTTCCTTGTACACGTATTGTTGTGTAATAAAATAATTGTTACCAAAGCACCAGTGTTGCTTGGCGTCGCCAACAGAAGCCAGCACGAATCACCGCTTGGCGAAACCCCTCGACTCTTGTTGCTGTCTGAAGTTCGTAATAGGTAGAAATCGAGTCGTTATAGAGGTGGGCCAAACGGTTATTCTGGAGTGACCGTTATCACAGTTCCAGTTATTCTTTGATAACCGTTGCTTTTAACGGTTATTAGTAACTGTCAAGTTATTTTTCACTAGCGAATACCAAATACTCCAACGTGGCTACAGTTAAATAACGACATAGTTGGAATCCATCAGTTTAGTTAATAGTTATCACTGATAACTTATCAGTATAACTGCGAGTACCGAGTAGTGTGAAATGGCAGGAATGTCGTATGAATCGTGTCATAACCTTAGCTAATTAACTCCGGGTATATTTTAGTTGATGTTAGAACGATTATTAGTGTTTCATATTATATGTATGTAGGTTATCGGTCGCTATTAGAAATATTATCCTCGCAGCTGCAACAGAAAGTTAAGGTTCTGTAATCCCATAAGATATAAAGACATGCAGATCGAAGAGATTGACAGTGTTAAATTTCTGGGATTATAACTCGATAATAAATTCAGTTGGGAAAGGCTTACCACAGAATTGCTAAAGCTCCTAAACAGGTCTGTAATTGCAGTTAGAATGGTGTCAGATGTAGGAGAGACAAATGTAAAAAAGTTTACATACTTTTATTGTTATGTCATGAGGGATCATATTCTGGGGTAACTCATCAACGGAGCAAAAGTTTTTGGCATGTAAAAGCGTGTAAGTCTAATAAAAATCGTTTTTGGTATAAATTCAAGAACACTATGTAGAAACCTGTTCAAGGAATTTCATATTCTAATCACTGCTTTATAGTATATTTATTCCTTAATTAAATTTGTTGCAAGTATTTCCAACCAATAGCACAATACATAGTATCAATACTAGGAATAAGAACAGCAATCTACATAAAGATCTAAAATCACTTACCTTGGACAAAATTTCCTTTCCTGGGGAATGCTTTATCTGTGGATTCCACGTTTTGCTTTTTTTCTGTCTCACACCGAGGCAATAATATGAATCCTTTCGAAACACTTCATCTGTCAGTGCCAGCTGCCTGCTTTGATCTTTTTGCAGTTTAATATCATGACAGTTAACTGTCTGAATAGGTAGGACTAATTAATGAACAAGACAAGATGAGCACTCAAAATGATGGGCTAAGTCTTGCATATAACAACCTCAACATAGCAATGAATGCACCTAACAGAGTTTTTCAGTGTTGCTTAACATAATAGAAAATGAACTGACTTGAGCTCTTTGAAAACAAAAAAGCATATTTTATTCAAAAACGTTCATGCAGTATGCGCAAGTGCTAATAGGCCCAAATGTAAGTAAATCTATACTTTTATTTATCTAAAAACACAGATGATGTGACTTACCGAATGAAAGTGCTGGCAGGTCGATAGACACACAAACATACACACAAAATTCAAGCTTTTGCAACAAACTGTTGCCTCATCAGGAAAGAGGGAAGGAGAGCGTGTGTTTTTAGATATATTTTTCCCACGTGGAATGTTTCCATTCATATACTTTTATTTAAATACACTGACAAAGTATCCGACATGATTATTGTTGTAATCATATTGTATTCATGCCAAATATACCTCCGTGAAGTGCTTCAGTTGCAATACATATGTTTGAAGTGTACACTGGACAATTTTCCTGCATAAAAGTGATATGCTCAAAACTATGTATAAAATGTTTCAAAGTCAATGGCCAAAAACTAATTAAACGAAAAAAAGCCTATTTGCAATGGATGTGTACAAATTGAGAAAACTCATTTTTCTCTCGCTAATGCCACAAAGCTAAGTTTCACCAAATTACATTAAGTTTCTTTGTATTCAAGTTGACCTGATACAGCACTGGCACTTTTTCATCATGATGCTACCAAGCATTAGTGATGGGGTATACTTGGAGAAGATACTCAACTATGTTCCATTTTTAGATCACCTCCAATACTCAAGGCATTTCAGTAAGTTTAAAATCCCTAGAAAGTATTAACATGTTGCATACACACTACTATATTTCATAGCTTTCCATACTATGTATGAAACAGCAAGTGTTTGTGTTCACAGTAGTGCCACAAATTTTGAGACATTTCTTGAGAAGGTAGGAGATGTGATACATGTATCACTTGAGATGAGTTTCCTATCCTGCCCCAAAATTAACAAAATATATTCTTACAAGATTACTGCACAGCTGTTTAATTTCTGTATGTTCTATGTAAGACACCTATGTTCATGAGACAGTAATATCACCTCAACAAAGACACATTACCATGCCACATGAGAGATTACCATATTTGTATGTAAAATATATCTTAAAATGGTAGTAAGTGCTCGTCTTTGAGCTCATGGGTTTTCAACAAATTACTTAGGAGTACAGGGAACAAAAGGAAGATAAGTTAAAATAAAAAATGGTAACCAACACAAATGTATGTAAATGTGAGATGATCAATTTCATTCTGACTTTTCCACAATGATATGGAACACAATAAAACATATTACAGCATTATAAAAAGAATGAATAAATAATTAACATGTCAGAGACTGAGCAGAAACTCAGACTGGAAATGGCAGGTACTCTGCCATGGCCTATTCAGTGGAACTAACAAAAGTATTTGCCTTAAAGGAATTTAGGGAAGCCACATAAAATGTAAATCAGGATGTTCAAACAGGCGAAGGATCCCAATGCACCCGAATGGAAATTCGGTGCCATAACCATTCTGCAGTTTTCTCAGTACTTTAACGTGTGACCACAAATACAAATATATAAACTTTTTTATTTCATCCAAGAATATCTCAACATAATGCAACAGTTGTCACAGCAATACAACAAACATCAATAATTCAAAATATGGGTATACACAGAATGTTTAAAGGATCTCTTTAAGGGCAGGACAGGTGGTCAGCCGTGGCCTCGATGAAGGAACCATCCCGGCATTTGCCTTAGTGATCCAGGAAAACCACGGAAAACCCGAATCAGGATGGCCAGACAGAGTGAACCCCATCCTCCCGAATATGAGGTCAGTGCTGTTAATAGCTACACTGCCTCATTCGGTTGTTACCTATTATACAATGTTCTGATTTACATGAAAATAGATCTTACAACTACCAAAAATAATGATTAAATATATGCACAATTACATATGCAATTACACTTTAACATTTTTCTTTATCACTTTACACAAACAGACCACACAACACTTTGTTCACGGAACTTCAATAAACTGCCAGAGGCTGCTTCAGCAGTTGCTGCATATATGAGTAGTTATCCGAAACAGAAGAACAGGAAACAAACAGCAGAAATATCCTTGTCTAAAGACACTTTAGAAACAACATAAAAACTTGCAGCAACTACTTAGCTGACTCACATTAGTAGTAAACATCTTATTCACTTAAGGCATGTCTCTAGCAATTAATTTAATATGTTCTTCAAACTTCTATATGTATGCTGATAACACTACACTGTAGAGTGTGACCACAATGAAACTAACAATATAAGGGATACCTTCTACACAAATTCTGGGATGTTAACATCTGAATAGCTGTTCTCTGCAAAACACTGTTTTTTATAGTTGGAGGGTCGAGCATGTGAAGCAAGATACTGAAACTTGTTTAAGACTTACTGAAATTTATCTTTTGATGCAGTTTTAGATTTGAAGTTAACATTTAAATACCTCAGATAATGACTGACTTTTTCAGTAAACAAAATTTCCATGAAAGCCTCTAATAATAAATAATTCCATGTCCCACAAGGTAATTGTATTTTTTAAAGAGTGGAGTCCCTCCACACTGCCACTAGCATGGCGACCATAACAAAAGTTCTACAATCACCTCTGCATTGGTTAGTTTTTTAATCAATACAGGTCCATCAGGAGATAGAAAAATGGATGAAAAATGTAACAAGAATTGAGATTTTAAGAGCAGAGGGTAAAACATGTCATGGCAAGCACCAAGGGAAAAAAATCCTCCGCAACAGTTGGACAGGCAGTAAGAGCAGTAGCAGATTTCTTGCTGTCTGCAACAGATCATGCAAGGGTAGGTCACATTAGTAAGTGGGTACCGTGCAGTTTGATACTAGTGTTATAACCACCTGCACATCGGTACAAATGCATGTTGGAGCACCTCAGTGGGGAAGGCCAGTTGCACCCTTTCTGTACTCCAACCTTACATTTAATGCCCGATTTAAAAAAAAAATTATACTCTTCCATTTCTGGCGCCCTTTCTAGAATACAAACTAGCAAAATTATGAGAATTTGTTGTGTTCCACCACAAAGATAGGAAAACTTCCGTGTTTTGCAAATGAAATTTATTATTCAGCACAAGATGTTTCACCAATTCACGTTTGGCATTTTCAGTGGTATTCCTTTTTGTCCTATTCAAGAAACCATTTCTTCCAGTAAATATTTCTCAGCAGGTAGCCTATACTGCAAGTTTGCATAGGCTGAAGTGTTGTTATCATTACAATAAAACAATTTCAGTTGACATCTGAGGAAAATAGCAGCATATATTAACAATAATATATGGATTAGTGTTAACACACATGAAACTGATGTCAGTATCATTTTAAGAAACTTGAAATTCAAAATAATTGAATGTCAGAATGGGCGCTACAGCTAACAATTTTTAAGTAAAGCAGAAAACAAAATGCTACTGTACTTACAACTTTGAGGTGCCACATGCCTTGACACAGGCTACCAATAACCCACAAGTAGTTTTGACATCTCATGCCTCACAGGTACTTAACTGGATTGCAATCTGATGATTGCTGCTATCAACATGAAAAAGAATATAGCTGTATCCAGTGACCAAATTTCAGAGCCGATACTGAAATTAAGTTGAAATTTACCTATACATCACTGGTAATCCATTTATGTGTCATAACATTAAACTCACTGCAAATGTACCTCCATTTTGAGTGAAAGGTCAAGTTTGCTATTGTATGCAAAACACTATTACCTCATACTTCAAGTTTGCCTCTATAGGACTGTGTAACATTTGCTGCTGCTGGAAGACTATCGGAGCCATAACTGGAACAAAGAGCTCCGAGTTACCACCTGCCAATATAAACAAACTTCAATTCTAAACTGAAGGTGAAATATGTCATATGTATCCAAACCACTACCACATTATTCTTCAAGCTTCTCGCATTATGGCTGTGTGACGTCTGCTGCTGCTGCTCCGACTGACTTCTGGAGCTGTAACAGGAACAAAGAGCTTTGAGTTACCATTTGCCAGTATACTCTTAAGGACTGTAACTGTACCTACATTTTAAGTGAAAGGTGAAATTTGCCAAATGTGTATCCAAACCACTAGTAGCTTATTCTTCAAGTTTCCCATTTTATAACCATGTGACATCTGCTGCTGGTGACTGACTTCTGGAGCTATAACTGGAACAAAGTTCTGTGTGTTACTGACTGCCATCGTTACAGGAAATGAGATTATAAAGGCATGGAAATGCAAATATAATGGCAATAGTAGACCTACAGACTTTTTTTTATTTTCTCGGTGTTTTATAGCTCTTTATATACAGTACTAACGTAAGCAACGTTTTCTTTTCTTGAACTTAATTTAGAGCTGTTATGTAAGAAAATTAGTAGGGCTATATACGTGATATATGGGTAAGGAGTCATAGTGTATTATTCAGACACATAATGTGCATTGTATGTTACGATATTATCAGTCGTATGTTATTTTTTTTTTTTTTTTTGCTCTACAAATTAACATAAATTTTTCTTATGTTGTAGAAATGGAAAGTTGAAAAGATTTTGCGCTTCTCACGACAACAATCATAATGAGATACCCTGCTTGTAATTTGACTGATATCCAGAAATATTTGACTCCAGACCAAGATGATACCAACAGAAGAGGTGGATTAGCATATCTTACACCCAGTGTTGCACAGCCATTGTTATCACCATAAAAAACCATTTGTGTACTGTCTTATGTTATTGAGATTTTGTCTCCTTTATTGTTATTTCATAGCCCAGTCCCATGTGGGAATACATAAAAAATGGGGATAAAAGATATTTAGATATGAGAAGGGGAACAACAGAAATCAAAATTTACAAAAAAAGGGGGTAGTTTCACAAGGCACATTTACATAAATTACAGCTATAATTAAAATGACATTCGACAAAGACGTAGCACAAACACTGGTGGCACTAAGAGCACAATTAAAAATGGTCGTTTACAGTAATGTGAACCACATGGGACGATGACACTCGACACACACTTCACTTACGTTACATACACGGCGAACATCATTACACGACGAAGTAACTGGATTAAAATTGGAAGGAGCTGCCAAACAGAGGGAAGATCAGTGAGGAGGGAGAGAGGAAAGAAAGGTGTGGGTCAGTGAGGAAAGAAAGAGGGGGGGGGGGGTTATAATGACGGATGGGGGAAGCTGGTAGCACAGCAAGGGGCTGGAGGTGGAGAGGGTGGGGAGAGAGCAGCCGAGGAAGGAGGGGCAAAGGACAGGGGGGTAGGAGGGAGGAAACAGAGGATGGTGTGGGGAAGGGAGAGAACACTAGGGAGGAGGGGTGGGTAAAATAATGGTCGGAGGTGGAAGGAAGGGTAAATATCAGGACGAAGCACATTATCCAGAACAGAGAGATGATGTAAGTTTCTTTGGGAGAGAAGGTGGAGGGTGTGGAGGTGGACAGAAGGTGGAACACACAGGTAGAGGTGTGGCAGCAGGTGGGGAGTGGAGAGGAAGGGAGACGTCAGGAGCAGACGGAGAGCGAGGTGGTGGTCGGTGTAGGGGATACGGATGTGTTCGAGGAATAGGAGGAGATTGGGAAGGGTATGAGTTCGTAGAAGATCCTCATGGGGGACAGGAGACGGATGCGGAAAGTGAGGCGGAGAGCATGGGGTTCAATGATTTGGATTGCTTTTTAGAATTTTGGAGCGATGGAAATCCAGGCAACACTGGTGTAACAAAGGATGGGACGGACCGGGGGTTTGTAGGTATGAAGGCTGGTAGAAGTGTGCAATCCCCAGGTCCAGCTGGTCAGGAGTTGCAGTAGGTGGAGTCTACTGTGGGCTTTTCGTTGGATGCTAAAGAGATGGGGAGTCAGGTGTGACAGTCAAGTGTGAGACCCAGATATTTCAAGGTGGGGTAAGTTATATAGCGCGGTTGTAGATGTTCAGGTAGAAATCATGGAGCCGGAAGAAGTGGGTGGTATGTCCTATAATGATTGACTCGGTTTTGGAAGGATTGATTGAAATGAGTCACTGGTTTCACCAAGCAGCGACTGGTTTAGGTTGGTTTGGAGGGAGCCCTGAGGCTGTTGAACGGGAGGATAGAGAGCAAGGAAGGCAGTGTCCCCAGCATATTGAAGAAGATGGACTGGTGGGGGTGGTTTGGGCATGTCAGTGGAGTACAGGAGGTATAGGAGAGGAGAAAGGACGGAGCCCTGGGGCACACCTGTGGTAGCGTAGAAGGTTCAGGAATAGGTATTATGAATTGTGACATAGGAAGGACGATGGGAGAGGAAGGGGCAATGAGATGGACGATGGGAGAGGAAGGGCTGAGGTCTGGAGCTTGAAAAGGAGCACGGATTGCCAATGACTTGTGGTGTGATTAAGGAGTGTTCAATTTTGAAGGACAGTAACTCATCCAAGTAGTGGATGTTGGGTGCAAGTGGTGGACAGTAGTATCAGAGTGGTCACGACATAGGAGAAGAGGGAGTAATCAAAGTGAGGGTCATGTGGTATGGAAAAGTCTTTGGAGAGCTGGAAAGCAAAATGGTTAACTTTACAGAGGTTGATAGGGAAGGGGTTGTTGTTATGGTGGAGTAGTTAATGCGGGGGGTTGGGGCGGGGATGTCCAGTATCGGATCTAGGATACTTCCGAATGAGGGAAAAAGTTGATAGTGATTGCCCTCCCCCCCCCCCCCCCCTTCACCCTCATCGCAACTGTTTGAAATAGGATATAAAATATTTTAGAAAAAAATGGTCAGTTTGCAGCAGCACACATCTGTCTGAAGAGTTTGGTACATATAAAAAAATATGTTTGATCAAATGTAAGATATGTTACTTGCACTTAAGTGTACCAAAGTGCATTCATCTATAGCATGTCACTGTATTTCGCTCTGTGGAATGCATATCAGTGTATTTTGTAATGAAAGATATCAAACCTATATCCTGGACAGTAGAAACTGAGATTTTCAGTGGACCGTACAGCAGAGGTAGTCACTCATTGTGATGTTTCTGAGTTTCTGTTCCATCCTATGAGAGACTATTAAATAAAACTACTGTTCATTATAGAACCTAATGCATTCTGTAATTACTATCACCTTTTACGAATGTTTCATCCAGAAATCGTACATTAGTTTGTGGGATACGATATGGAAGTTAATCTTCGGTTCTGTTCTGAAATACATTTGTTACCTTAATTAAACAGAAATATGTTTTTTCTACTTTTAAGATGGCACTTGGGTCAAGATTCTGGGTTTCTCTTCAGGAGAATATACATCGTATCCCCCACACAGATACAGGTTTACCATAGTCTATGAATTTCCTTTATGTTATGTTCATAGTATTGTTAACAGTCATATGTCATATTGTTATCACGTGCTCAGGTTGAAGCGGTAATATTCTTAGAATTTCTCTGTAAACTAACTTTAAAGAATAATATTGCAAAAGTTGAGAGAGTTAGTAAATAGACGGTAAAAAAACTCTAATGCTTGGAGCAGATGCACCTGAATAATCTAAATGAAAATTAAAATACATTCACAACCACTGCAAGAATCCTCATGCAATACAACCCATGTGCCCGAGAAGTGTACCATTGCGGTATCTGACCACGACTGATTATCTATTGTGGGAAGTCCGTAATTGGCAGAAAAACTTTTAACCCACATACAAAAATTGTTAGAAAAATAAAACAAACCAAATATAGAGATTCCCTTAAACCAATATTAAAAACTCTCAGTTTAATACCCCTGCCTCTTTTACACATCTATGAAGCCAGATATTTACAAAAGGAAGTGCTTTAAAATAAGTAAGCATCTTCAAGCATAACTTTACTTTGCACCTTTATGATATTAGGTAGAACACATTGACACAAAAGTACAAACATTTGTAGGGGAGGAGCATATGATACGAACATTATGCTGTATAATATACCATCACACCTAAAACAGATATCAAATTTATACACGTTTGAAGTCAAACAGGAACAATTCTCCTTTGGCCACTACTGATATTCTGTCTGAGTTTCTGCAATGCCATTAAAATTATTGTAATTGTTCACATATTTTAACTATACTTATTGCTTTCAATAATCTTGTTTGTTTTCTAATTGTGTTACCAATATGCAACATTTATTGGCCTGTAAGATCTATTTAAAATTCATAGTGGTGGTATGTATAAATTGTATTTATTGCCTCAAACCTGATGGATCTTATATTATATGTGGAAACGACATACCATATCATTATGGAACCAATAAATAAATACAAATACTTTGGCAATAAGTGATATAAGAAAACATAAGTTAGGATGAATGAGAGTGCACAAGCCTTCAGCCTCCTGAATTTGAGGTTCGTGTCTTGACAAATGCAATACCTCAATCAGTTATTCCTGACATTCAGTTCTGTTACATTTGTACATATTTGGATCAAATGAGGTTAGTAACAAAAATAATTGTTTACTGCTCATTTAGTTTTTTCAGTGCACAGAACTTTGGATAGGAAAAGGGAGTGAAGGGAAAAGACCTGGTCAAGAATAAGGAAGGAATGTCGGTCAGGACCCTAGGACAAATGAAAAGGTGCAGTGTAGTATGAATGGAATGTGAAGGCAATCAAAAACAAAGTACCTTTGTCACTTGACTGTGTATTTTTCTGCTTGTGATTTCGTATTAGAAACACTGTCTTCAAAAAAATTTTATGAAAAGAATAGGTTGATACTGGCCCTATAGCGAAGATGTTGAGTCACAGACTGGCACAAGGAAAAGAATCAAACATGTGTTGACTTATTCTGACAAAGGTCTTTTTCTACTAAAATGCATTTGAACCACCAGCTGTTTATTTGTCCCATTAGTCATCTATCACTTTCAGTTATTAACCATCATCCAGGTTGTAGGGTACAACAGACTAGTAAAAGCATCCCATATCCATTTGAAGTTAAGCAATATAAAAATTATCAAGTGAAATTATACAAACACCTGACATAAGTTGTCTTAGTACATTGACAATCATATCTCATGTCAAATAGACAGACATTACAGGGTTTTACCTAATAAACAGCTGATGGTTAAAATCTATTGTATGAAATACTTTACAGCTGTTGAACCTCAAATTATGGAATCATTATGAAGGTCTTTTTGGCCAAAAGCTTACTTTCTGAAAGTATTTTTGTTGTGCCTGTGTGTGATCCATCATTTCCACTGTATGGTTAGTAGCAGTCTGTCCTTTTCAAAATATTGTCATTATTCCATCCTGGATTTTCCATTGTTTGTTTTAAACATTGTCTTTAATTTTATGCATATTGTTTGAAAATACTGGAACTGTAACAGGTGCCACAAATTTCCACCATTTCATTGACATCCAATGCGCATATCTCACACATTGATTTGATTCTTGTGTGGTGACCGAAAGTTGAGTAGGAGAATATCTCTGTGCAGCTCGTGTAAATTGCTTGGACAGAGTGGGCTTTTGGGTGAGTAATTACAGCTTTTTGCTTTAAATACTTGAGGAATGTACTTCTGTACAGCCCATATTTAAAGGATGACTTCAGAATGGAGTATTTACACAAGTAACTTTTCACGTTAGATCATCAGTGAGTAATCTTTAAAACTGCAGTGAATAATTTTCAGCGGTGGCTTTTGACAAAGCTCTGAATCACTGAAGGAGAAATTCCTTTCATTCCTCCTTGGACGTGGAGAATAGTTCTTAACTGTCATTTAGCATATTCATCTTCAATACATCTCCAGAAATTCCTCTTTTTGGAACAGCTCTTATTCTGGGGTGAAAACTTTATGGACATATTGAAGAAATGGTGATTGATGTAGTAACACAGTTGAGATAGCAATAAAGGCTTTTTTGTGTTTGACTTCTTTTGATAATGTAATGGATGTTACATGTTGCTTTCAGTGTTTACTGTAGCAGAATATTGTCAAATGATCTTTCACAGAACCCAAAAGAATCTGGACAAACGTAAATGGTGTTAGTGGCACCAAAGTTAGTGTCCATTCAATAGTGAATGAGACAGAAACTGAAATTGAGGGCAGCAAAACAAAAGCTGAAATGGTTAACTCCATTTTCAAATGTTCATTGACAAAGGATACCTAGGGGAATTGCCCCAGTTTAATCCTCATACCACTGGAAAGGTGATGAAATAAGTGTTAGTGTCAGTGGTGTTGAGAAATAGCTGAAATTGTTAAAATTGATCAAAGCTCCAGGACCCAATGGAATTCCTGTCATATTCTATACCGAATCTGTGCTGTGTAAGCTCCTTTTCTAACTATAAATTTGTCATTGGTCCTTTGAATAAAAATCTGCACAGTTTTTGAAAAAAAAAAAAAAAAAAAAAACACAGATCACACCTGCCTACAAAAAGGGTAGTAGAAGTGATCCACAAAACTACTGTCAAATGTCCTTGACATCAATTTGTGTAGAATCTTAGAACATATTCTGGGCTCAAAGCTAATGAGGCATCTGAACAGAATGGTCTCCTCAATGCCAGCCATGATGGATTTTGAGAACGTTGACCACGTAAAACCCAGTTCACACTTTTCTGACATGATGTACTGAAAGCATTAGATCAAGGCAACCAGGTAGATGAAGTGTTTCTTGATTTCCAAAAAGTTTTGACTCAATATTGAACCTACACTTTTGTTAAAAGTACAATCATATGAGGTATCAAGTGACATGTGTGACTGGATTGAGGGCTTTTGGCAGGGAGAGTCATCATCAGATGTAGAAGTAAATTCAGGAGTGTCACAGGTATGTGTGTTAGGACGACTTGCTGTTCACATTGTATAATAATGACCACCCAGATGATATTATTTGTAACCTCAGATTTTTTGCAGAGGATGCAGTTATGTGTAATGAAGTATTGTCTGAAAGAAGCTGCACAAATGTTCAGTCAGATCTTGCTAAGGTTTCAAAGTGGTGCAAAGATTTGGCAATTTTCTTTTATGTTCAAAAATTTAAAATTGTGCACTTCACAAAATAAAAGAACTGTAATATCAATGAGTCTCTGTTGGAATCAGCCAACTGGTACAAACACTTGGGTGTAACACTTTGTAGGGATATGAAGTGCAATGATCACATATGCTCAGTTGTAGGCATAGCAGGTGGGAGACTTTGGTTTATTGGTAGAATACTGGGAAATGCAATCAGTCTCCAAAGGAGATTGCTTAAAAGATCACTCATGTGACTGGTTCTAGATTATTGCTCAAGTGTGTGGGATCTATTCCAAATAGGACTAACAGGGTATACTGAACATAGACAGAGAAGGGCAGCACGGATGGCCACAGGTTTGTTTAATCCATGGGAGAATATCACGGAGATACTGTAGGAACTGAACTTGAAGGCTCTTGAAGATAGACTTAAACTATCCCGAGAAAGTCTATTAACAGACTTTCAAAACTGGCTTTAAATGATGTCTCAAGGATTACACAGCAACTCCATATGTATCACTCACATAGGAATCGTGAAGATAAGATTAGAATAATCACTGGATGCTCAGAGGCATTGAATGAATTAATCTCCCTGCACTCCATATGTGAATGGAACAGGAAGAAACCCTAATAACTGCACAATATTATGTACCCCTTTGGTGCACCTTACAGTGGTTCGCAGAATGTGGATGGAGACGTAGATGTAGATTACTAATGAACATCAGAAATTCTTTACTTGTTAATTTGTGTTTTTTCTATTTGTAATTTTGAAATTAAAAATATATTACAGTGTTTTGAAACTGACTGCACTAAATGTGTGTGCTGAAGTATATGCACTTTTTCCATTTGTGATGAACAGTATGGCTGCAGATGCCAGGAAACCTTTCCTGTGAGAAGTTGTGCTTGCACTGCGCTCGAACAGGGACACACCCACGAGTGGGGCAGATCTCATTTCCATCACTCTCCTTGCTTGTGCCTGAGCTATTCCTCTGCAATATCCCTTCTCCCAGGAGTGCTAATGCCCAAGGTATGCAGAACTTCTGTCATGTTTCGAAGGTAGGAGATAAGGTACTGGCAGCAATAAAGCTGTGAGGGCAGGTCGTGAGTCGTGCTCAGGTAGCTCAGTCGGTGGAGCAAAAGGCAAAAGCTCTGGGTTCGAGTCCCTGTCTGGCACACAGTGTTAATCCTCCAGGAACTCACCCTTTTCTGTACTGAGAAAGATTTATTTCGGACAATTCCGTCTTCCTCTTTCAGTATATGTATGAAGGTAAGTGGTATTGTTAGTTCCATTCTTCCTTTTCTTCACCAGTTTCCCTGTTCGACCCAACCCCACTGAACACCTAATCCTTACCCTCTTCTTCTCCAGCCTTACCATTACCTGCACCACCGTCTATGTCTGTCCTGCAGCCCCCATCCCATTTGACTTCATTTCCCTCATTGACCCTACCTTCTCCTCCTTCGTGATTGCCACCGGCCTCAACATCCGTACTCGACCCACGCCCAGCTCTGTCGGTGGCATCGGTTCCCTGCCTCCCTGCAAGGTGATCTCCTCCCCCTTCCACAGCACACCCACCCTGAATCCCATACCTCTCTCGATGTAGCCCTGGCCTCCCCCAACCTCCTTGGATGCATTACAGTGGACGTCCTCGACCCCATCGGTAGTGACCATCTATCCATCCTCCTTACTGTGTCAGATGGGCGTAATCTCCTCGCAATGACCCTGCCCCGAAGTATGTCCACAACTACTCCCGTGCCAACTGGAATGCCTTCCGGGGGGACACCCTCAATACCCAGGTTGAAAGCTTCCCCGTCACCTACCACCACCCTGATGACATCACTCATGCCGCCGCCTTTCTCTGGCAGACCTTGACTGAGGCTCATATTCCCACTACCGCCCTTTACCCACACTGTCCCACTTTACCCCCACATGCCGTCCTCCTCCTGCAAGAATCCCGTCATCTCTACCATCCTTCCTCCATACACGGGACTGGGATACACTCCGACACCACTGGCAACTCCAGAGACACATTTGGAATTTGCTTGTGGCCAAAAACGCCTGGATTGGCATCAGACCTCCACCTACCTAAATGCTACCCTACCTATAAACTCATCTAAGTACTGGTCAGCCTTCCACCGCCTTACTGGATCTAAACCCTCTCCACAGTATCTCCATCTTCATAATGAACAACGCTTTCCCAACAACCTCCAATCATTTTGCATCCTACCTTTCCAATTTCCTTACAATCCCCGATGATCCTCTATTCGATTACTCCCTCTTCCCCGACGTCCGTGATCGGACTGACACCTCTGCCCCTCCACTTGCTCCTAGCTTCCGATACTAAGACAACATCCCACACACGGATTATAACAACCCCATCACCACTCAAGACATCATAGCCACGCTTCACTCAAAATGCAACACCACTCCCGGTTTTGTCCGTGTCACCTACCATCATCTCCACAAAGCTCGCGTTTCCTTCCTCACCATCCTGGCTACTATCTATAATGTGGTCCTGTCCTGCGGCTACTAACCTGACCTGTGGAAAACCTCCCGGATCCTGATGTTCCCCAATCCCACCAAACCACCCTCTAACGTCTCCTCCTACCGTCCTATCAGTGTCACCTCGGTCTTCAGCAAGGTCTTGGAATCCATCCTCATGCGACGAATCCACCAGCATCTCCACCTGCACCACATCCTCCTCCCCACTCACTGTGGCTTCTGACCCCCCTCCTCTATCGATGACCTTCTCCTGAAGCTCACTCACCTCACCTCCTCTCCGAACAACTCAATTCCCATCGCTCTGCCATCTTCTTCTCCCCCAATCTTGAATGTGCCTATGACTGTGTATGGCATTCCGGTCTCCTCTTCAAGCTCCAAACCTTCGCCCTTCGTATTAATTACATCCATCTCATCGCCTCCTTCCTTACTCATCGCCCTTCTTATGTTACCATCCACAACACCGATTCTGCACCTTCTACCCCTCCACCAGTGTGCCCCAAGGTTTCGTCGTCTTCCCTGTTCTCTACCTTCTGTATATGGCGGACATGCCGTCACCCCAACCCCCCATCCACCTCCTCCAATATGTCGATGACACTGCCTTCCTTGCCCTTACCCTCACCCTTCAACGCTCCCAATTCCTTCTCCAATGCCATCTTGGCGTGTTCACCACTTGGTGCAACCAGTGGCTGCTCAAGGTCAGTCCTTCCAAAACCCAGGCAATCATCGTATGCCACACTACCCCTTCCTTCTTTCTCCGGGATTTCTACCTTACAATCTATGGCCACCCCATTTACTTTGACCCCACCCTCAAGTACATCAGCGTCGCCCTCGACCGCCGCCTTTTCTGAACCCCCCCCATCTCCGGACAGTCCAAGCTGAGGCACAAACGCGTCTCCACCTCCTGAAACTCCTCTCTGGCCGAACATGGGGTCTGGACCCCTCCACAATCCTCCACACTTGTAAGTCCCTCATCCACCCCCTCCTTTGTTATGCCCACCCTTCCTGGATATCTCCCCCCCCCCCACCAATTTTAGGCTGTTTCAAATCCTTGAACGCCACGCACTCCGCCTCATCTACCACATCTGCCTCCCATCCCCCCGTGCAGATCTTTTACGACTTGATCCCTTTCCCGCACCTCCTCCTTTTCTTCGACCAGATACGGCTCCCACAAGTTCGATCCTCCCCACCCACTTGTCTCTCCCATCTTCTCCCACCCCATCCTGCTGCCGCGCCCATAATCTTGCATTGCACCTGCTCTCCATCTTCACATTCCCCACACTCTTGCCCAAGATGGCTTCTGCCAACTCCCCCTTTCTGATGATGTCCTCGTTCCTTCCATATACCCCTCCTATCAGCTCTAACCCTCCCCTCCCTTTCCTGCCTTCCCCTTTTTCTCCAGAGCTACCTTTCTCCCTCCCCCTCCCCTCTCCTAGTTCTCCCCCTCCACTCCCTCCCCCCCTTGGGTTTCCACACCTGACTCTACCCTCTCCCCTACCCTCACCCTTCCCTTCTCACAGTGGCTTCTTCACCCCCCCCCCCCCCTCCTACCCCCTGCCCGTCCCCTGCACCCAGTGTGTTCAGTGTGCCAAAGATCGTCACTCTTAATCTATGTCCATCAGTGCTTTCTTCTGTGTGCTCCTTCATTCGAATGTAAAACTGTTTGTCTGTGTTTATGTGCACTGTAGAACTTGCTTGTAAAATCAGTGGCTTCCACAAACGCCTTCATTTCATTTCTTCTGTAGATCTCCTGTTTTTACCATTCATGTATATTTGTTTTTCTAACTCCATGTTTACTATCTGTTTTTATTTTGGCCAAAGAGTGGCATATGTACGTCACTTTTTTTCAGCTTACTTTCGAGCGGTTACGTAAGTAAATTAGTACATACGCGATAGATGGAGACGGATTCACAGTGTGTTATCCAAACACATTATGTAAATTGTGTGTTAAGTTGTTATCAGTAGCTGTCATTGCTGTCCATCGGGTGATGAGAAAGATCGATTCCTCCTTAGTAGCCAGACAACTCTTTTCTCACTTTTGATAGAGTGGTGCTTCCTTTCAAAATCAAAGCAGGGTATGAAATTATCACAGTCTGACTGTACATTCTGAACGCAATGCACTGTTCCCAGTGTCACACTAGAACATGTTATCGACACTCGGTCAAATGTCTAACCTGTGGTAGGGATGCACACGAGGGCGATTGTTCACCTCCTTCTACCCACTGTATCAACTGCAATGGCAGCCGTGCCATCTTCTCTCGAGATTGTCCTGTGTATCTCGATGAGCGGGCTGTCCAGGAGATCCGGTAAAGGAAAATGTGCGCTTGCAAGTTATTGGCTAGTTGTGAACCCTGAGTTCTAACGTCTTGCACTAACAGTCCTGTTCTTGCTACATTTTGCTCCACGAAGGACGTGGACATGCAGAGATGAGGCTTCAAATTCATCTATGAGGTTGTGAAATGCCCAGCGCCCAGGTAGCATCACCGTCCCCTTGACCAGCTGTGCAAAAAGCCACCAAGCCCTCTCCTCAAGGGGCGAAGCCCCTAGCTACACAACTGTCAGGCTGGCAAGCACAGAAGGAGTACTCCCATGAAGACTTGCTCCGTCTCTCCAGCCGACCGACACCTGAGTCTACTGCTGCTAACAGGAAAGACTCGAAAAAGTCCTACAGAAGCAAACGGTCTGTTCCTTCACCGACTCGAAGATCCCCTTCGACGGTGTCACCACGAGATACCTACACCCAGCCGGCCTCCATTTCGCCAGTGCACACCACCGACTGTTTTTCTGCATCGGACTCCACAGACTGACAGCACGAGAAAGCCATTGCTTCTGTGGACCTCACGGAGTAGGATCCTCTTGCTTCTGTGCCCTGTAGCAGTGAGTCTTTGCAGGTCGGCACTCGGCTGCTGCCGAGATGACAACTCTTAATTTTTTCTTCGTCACGATTCTCCCCCAATGGTACGTTCCCTTCAGGAACTAAAAATGCATCTTCGTGACCACTTTGAGCTTGTGCATTTCTTTCCGGTCTGTTTTGACCTTCCCCCTGAGGTAGGCATCCCATCTCACTGGGGTGTCATACTGCTCATACGGGACGACGTTCATAGTCGACCCATCTCCCTGACTTCAAGCTGTTGCAGTTCACCTATTCCTTCCTCACCTGACTTTTTCCCTTTGTACCATTTAGGACTCTCTGACATTTGCTGTCACCAGGACAGAGTTCCTTCAGTTTATTGGACAGATACCTCACCCATTTCTGCTACTCGATGACTTTAATATGCATCATCTCCTTTTGGGCTCTCCCAGGATCTGCCAGAGAGGTGCCCTCTTGACAGATCTGCTTAGCCACCTTAACCTCTTCTGCCTTAACACAGGAGCCCCCACGTTCCTTTCTGACTCCTCGCACAGCTATTCCCGTTTAGACCTGTCCTTCTGCACTGCCCAGCTTGCTCATCGCCTCGAGTGCTCTTTTCTTTCTGACGCCTACTTGAGCATCCATTTTCCATGTGCTAACCGTTTGCTGACTCCTACCCCACCTGCGTGCACACCCAAATGGCAGCTTACTAAGGCTGACCGGCAGCTTTACTCCTCCGTGGCGACCTTCGGAGAATAAGATTTCTCCAGTTTTCGTGACCGGGTGGAATATCTTACAAATGTGTACTTTCTGCTGCAGAACATTCCATTCCTTGCACTTTTTCTTTACCACACCATGTCCCAGTCCCTTGGTGGACTGAGGCATGCCACAACATAATTTGCGCATGCAGACACGCTCTCTGCATTTTTAACAATCATCCTACGATGGCAAACTGCATTTGTTATAAACACATGCGTGCACAGTGTCGTTGTGTTCTTCGGGTTGGCAAGAACACTAGCTGGATTTCATTCACTAGTTCTTTTAACAGTTCCACTCGTTCCTCTGTCTCGTGGGCCAGCCTCCGACAGTTCAGTGGGACCGAGGTCCGTACCCCAATTTCCAGCCTGACAGTAGCAGACAGTGTCATCGTGGGCCCTATTGCTATCTCCATCACCTTGGGTGGCCATTTTTAGGAAATTTTGAGCTCTTCCCACTATTACCCTGCCTTCCTCCATCGTAAATGAGCAGAGGAGGCTCGAGTCATACCTTTGTGTTCTCAGAATCGTGAGTGCTACAATGCCGCCTTTACTATGAGAGAGCTCGCTCGTGCCCTCAGTTCCTCCCGATCCTACACCCCAGGGCCAGACGTAGTCCACTTTTAGATGTTTCAGCACCTTTCTCTTGCAGGCAACCACTTTCTGTGTAATAGGTACAACTTCATCTGAGCAGAGGGCACGTTTCTCAGAAGCTGGTGTGAAGCCGCCATTGTACCCGTACCTAAGCCCAGTAAGGACAAACACCTTCCTTCTAGCAACAGCCCCATTTCTCTCACCAGCTGTGTTCACATGGCCGTGGAACATACGATTCAAGCCCAGTAAGTATGGTGGCTCAAGTCTCGAAATTTACTAACGACCGTACAGTGTGGATTTCAAGCACGCCGTTCTGCAGGTGACCATCTCGTCACTTTGTCCGCCCATGTCATGAATGGTTTTCTGCAGAAATCTCAGACTGTGTGCACGTTTTTTGATTTGGAGAAGGCCTACAACACCTGCTGGAGAACTGGTATCCTCCGCACTATCCACATGTGGTGCTTCCGTGGCCACCTGCCCCATTTCCTTCAGGAATTTTTAAAATATCTAGTTTTCGAGGTGCTTGTGGTTTCTGCCTTGTCAGATACCTTTATCCGGGATAATGGCGTGCCTCGGAGTTCCATCCCAAGCATAGTCCTTTTCGCTGTCGCCATTAACCCTATAATGGCCTGTATCCCGCCGCATCTCCGGCTCCCTTTTTGTTGACGATTTTGCCGTCTATTGCAGTTCTCCACGGACCTGTCTCACTGAGCGGCGTCTTCAGCAATTTGTTGATCATCTCTACTCCCTGAGCTTTGACAATGGCTTTCATTTCCCACTGACGAAAACATCTGTACGAATTTCTGGTAGCGCAATTGGTTTCTCGCACCACCTTCACATCCTGGGGTGTTGCCCTACCATTCACTTGAAGTACGAAATTCCTGAAGCTCGTGCTCTATAGGAAACTCTCTCGGTCCTCCCTGGTTTCTTACCTGGAAGCCCGCTGTATGCAGTTCCTTAAAGCCCTACATGTCCTCAATGGTACTTCCCGGGTGCCAATCGGACGACCATCCTCTGGTTGTACTGGTCGTTTGTACGTTCGAAATTCGACTAATGGTGCTTCGTCTACGCATCTGCACATCCATCCCTCTTACGCCATCTCAACACTATCCACCACTGTGGCATCCGTATGGCCACGGGTGCCATTTACACTAGCCAGGTTGAGAGTCTGTATGCTGAAGTTGCTGAACTGCCACTGTCCTACTGCTGTGACTTTCCCCTCAGCAGGTATGCATTCCACGTGTAACGACCCAGCCTATGCCTCCTTCTTCGACGATTCCTTTGATCACCAGTACGGGTTGCATCTGTCTTCTCTGTTACCTCCTGGAGTCTGCTTTTGGCACTTGGGCTACAGTAGCTTAAATTCACACTACCTGCACCTTTCCCAGTGGGTGTGAACCCTTCACCACATTGGCCTCATGAAATGACCTGTGTTAACCTTGGCCTTCATTCGCTTCCTAAGGACACTACTCCATCCTCGACCTGTCCCTTTCAGCTTCACGACCTTCGCACGGACCTTTGCGATAGTACATTTGTGTACACTGACGGCTCTCGGATTGCCCGTGGGGTCTGGTGTGCCTTCGCCATTGCCACCCATGTCTTTCGATATCGGCTTCCGGCACACTGCACGGTATTTACAGCCGAGCTCTTCGCCCCGTACCAGTCCACACAGTACATCTGGTGGCGCAGCCTTTTCAATTGTATCCTCTGCTCAGACTCACTCCGTGCCCTTCATAATCTATGTGCGCTCTACATTGCCTGTCCCTTAGTGCACCAGGTCCAGGAAAACTGTCACTTGCTCACTCTTACTGGTGCCACTGTGACGTTTATATAGGTTCCTGGTCACGTCGGTTTGCCAGGAAATGAGGTTGCTGATGCTGCTGCCACAGCTGTAGGCCTCGTACCTCAGACCACTAGTTCCTATATTCCGTTTCGTGATCTCTCTGTTGCCATCTGTCGGGAGGTGGCGTCACCTCGGCATCGCCACTGATCCTCTCTTCGTGGGAATAAACTGCAGATTATTAAGCCTTTTCTCCCGACCTTATTAAGCCTTTCATCTCGACCCACCCTCCAAGAGAGTCATTTTAACTAGGTTACATATTGGGCACTGCCTTTTAGCCATCATCATTTCTTAAGTGGCGCTCCCCCACCACTTTGTACACATTGCGCACAAGTTTTAACTGTCCACCATTTCCTGACAGAATGCTCGTTTTTAACCACATACGTTCCCATGGGTGACTCGAATTCGAGTGTAGGAAAAGGGAGAGAAGGAAACATGGTAGGTGAATATGGGTTGGGGCTAAGAAATGAAAGAGGAAGCCGCCTGGTAGAATTTTGCACAGAGCACAACTTAATTATAGCTAACACTTGGTTTAAGAATCATGATAGAAGGTTGTATACATGGAAGAACCCTGGAGATACTAAAAGGTATCAGATAGATTATATAATGGTAAGACAGAGATTTAGGAACCAGGTTTTAAATTGTAAGACATTTCCAGGGGCAGATGTGGACTCTGACCACAATGTATTGGTTATGACCTGTAGATTAAAACTGAAGAAACTGCAAAAAGGTGGGAATTTAAGGAGATGGGACCTGGATAAACTGAAAGAACCAGAGGTTGTACAGAGTTTCAGGGAGAGCGTAAGGGAACAATTGACAGGAACGGGGGAAAGAAATACAATAGAAGAAGAATGGGTAGCTTTGAGGGATGAAATAGTGAAGGCAGCAGAGGATCAAGTAGGTAAAAAGACGAGGGCTAATAGAAATCCTTGGGTAACAGAACAAATATTAAATTTAATTGATGAAAGGAGAAAATATAAAAATGCAGTAAATGAAGCAGGCAAAAAGGAATACAAACGTCTCAAAAACGAGATCGACAGGAAGTGCAAAATGGCTAAGCAGGGATGGCTAGAGGACAAATGTAAGGATGTAGAGGCTTATCTCACTAGGGGTAAGATAGATACTGCCTACAGGAAAATTAAAGAGACCTTTGGAGAGAAGAGAACCACTTGTATGAATATCAAGAGCTCAGATGGCAACCCAGTTCTAAGCAAAGAAGGGAAGGCAGAAAGGTGGAAGGAGTATATAGAACGTCTATACAAGGGCGATGTACTTGAGGACAATATTATGGAAATGGAAGAGGATGTAGATGAAGATGAAATGGGAGATAAGACACTGCGTGAAGAGTTTGACAGAGCACATAAAGACCTGAGTCGAAATAAGGCCCCGGGAGTAGACAACATTCCATTAGAACTACTGACAGTCTTGGGAGAGCCAGTCCTGACAAAACTCTACCATCTGGTGAGCAAGATGTATGAAACAGGCAAAATACCCTCAGACTTCAAGAAGAATATAATAATACCAATCCCAAAGAAAGCAGGTGTTGACAGATATGAAAATTATCGAACTATCAGTTTAATAAGTCACAGCTGCAAAATACTAATGCGAATTTTTTACAGACAAATGGAAAAACATAGAAGTCAGCTTCAGGGAAGATCAGTTTGGATTCTGCAGAAATGTTGGAACACGTGAGGCAATAGTGACCCTACAGCCTATCTTAGAAGCTAGATTAAGAAAAGGCAAACCTACGTTTCTAACATTTGTAGACTTAGAGAAAGCTCATGACAATGTTGACTGGAATACTCTCTTTCAAATTCTGAAGGTGGCAGGGGTAAAATAAAGTGACCGAAAGGCTATTTACAATTTGTACAGAAACCAGATGGCAGTTATAAGAGTCGAAGGACACGAAAGGGGAGCATTGGTTGGGAAGGGAGTGAGACAGGGTTGTAGCCTCTCCCCGGTGTTATTCAATCTGTATATTGAGCAAGCAGTAAATGAAACAAAAGAAAAATTCGGAGTAGGTATTAAAATCCATGGAGAAGAAATAAAAACTTTGAGGTTCGCTGATGACATTGTAATTCTGTCAGAGACAGCAAAGGACTTGGAAGAGCAGTTGAACGGAATGGACAGTGTCTTGAAGGGAGGATATAAGATGAACATCAACAAAAGCAAAACGAGTATAATGGAATGTAGTCGAATTAAGTCGGGTGAAGTTGAGAATATTAGATTAGGAAATAAGACACTTAAAATAGTAAAGGAGTTTTGCTATTTGGGGAGCAAAATAACTGATGATGGTCGAAGTAGAGAGGATATAAAATGTAGACTGGCAATGGCAAGGAAAGCATTTCTGAAGAAGAGAAATTTGTTAACTTTGAGTATAGATTTAAGTGTCAGAAAGTCATTTCTGAAAGTATTTGTATGGAGTGTAGCCATGTATGGAAGTGAAACATGGACGGTAAATAGTTTGGACAAGAAGAGAATAGAAGCTTTCGAAATGTGGTGCTACAGAAGAATGCTGAAGATTAGATGGGTAGATCACATAACTAATGAGGAAGTATTGAATAGGATTGGGGAGAAGAGAAGCTTGTGGCACAACTTGACCAGTAGAAGGGATCGGTTGGTAGGACATGTTCTGAGGCATCAAGGGATCACCAATTTAGTATTGGAGGGCAGTGTGGAGGGTAAAAATCGTAGAGGGAGACCAAGAGATGAATACACTAAACAGATTCAGAAGGATGTAGGTTGCAGTAGGTACTGGGAGATGAAGAAGCTTGCACAGGATAGAGTAGCATGGAGAGCTGCATCAAACCAGTCTCAGGACTGAAGACCACAACAACAACAACAACAACGTTCCCACCTGGGTTTGCTGTCTAAGTTATCGGCCATTTTAGTGAACAGTGCTCCGGCTGTTGACCACGTTTTACTTTTTATCCATCGTAGCAATATGTTGAAGGCTATTTAAATTTTAGTTCTAGATCTCCGTTTCTGTATGGTGTCTTTCATAGCCCTTTTTCCACGTCTCTGTTTTTAGTTGTCTTCTCTTACATTAATCATTTTTAACTCCTCTCTGTCTTTGTGTTCTATAGCATTGAATTGGACCTGTGTGACCCCAGTTGTTTCTGCACCCGAAAACAAAAAAGGAAAAAAAACAAGCAAATCACTTATGCAACCACTTCTAGACTATTGCTCAAGTGTGTGGTACCCACACCAGATGGGACTAACGAAGGATATTGGACGTATACAGAGAAGGGCAGCACGAATGATTTGTTTATTCTGTGGGAGAGTGTCACAGAGATACTGAAGGAACAGACCTGGAAGACTCTTGAAGATAGACTTAAACTATCCCGAGGAAGTATATTAACAATGTTTCAAGAACGGGCTTTAAATGATGACTCTAGGAATATACAGGAATCCCATGCTTATTGCTCACATAGGCATGTGAAAATAAGATCAGAACAATTACTGCACACGCAGAGCCATTTAAACAATCATTCTTCCTGCACTCCATATGTGGATGTAACTGGCAGAGACCCTAATAACTGGCGCAATGGGACATACCTCTGCCATGCACCTCAGGGCTGTTTGCAGAGTATAGATGTAGATGTAGATGTATCATCTTCATGATAGCCAGTGTTCAGCTCTGGGCTTGACTCTTAGCGGCTGGTCAGATCTGATATCAATATTTGTAATGGTCTGTCTTCACTCACTTCCTCCATTGTACCATTCAGAGGTGTCAAGTGTGTTCATATTAGGAGGAGTAGAAGGGCGCATATGTGACCTTAGTTTGCATTTTAGGGTACCATCATGCTGTGTGCTCTAGCCCTATTTGTCTCATACAGTCAATTTATGGGCAGGGATGACCGCAATGTTGAGCACCCTAAAGAAGGAACAACATAACAAAAACAAATCACGACAGTTGTGTTTCTGGCCATGACTGTTGCAGTCGAGAAGCAATGCAACAACTGTGAACATATTGGAAGCAAAGCTAATCTTGTTCCTGGATGGTTGTTGCTATGCCAGCTCAGTAACTTTGTTATTGTGATCCTCGTATATGTAAAGGCTTCTGGTTTGTCCCACAATCTTATTAAATGACCCTTGTATGAAGTGGGCTTATAAACTGAAACCTAGTCATAAAATAATAATAAAGTTGGTGAAACAAGGCTGAAAAAATGTTTTGTTTGGTTAACACAATAAGCAGTGTTTCACTAAAAACCCACAGTTTAACCTGTTAATATTTTTTATTTGTTTTGGCATCTGAGCTGGCCTCACAGCTGTCAGCATACATATAAGATTTAACACATTAAAGAGAAGTATGGACGTTCAATTTCATACATTACATATCAAAAAATTGGAAGTGGACTTGTCTTCCAATGCAAAGGCACATAAAGGGCGATATATTCTGAAGTCTCAAGCAGAGCCATATGGTGGTACATATTGGCAAATTCCTAGTGATGGTGAACAGATACTGCAAGGGGTGCCTTGTAGCATTGTATCTGTTCGTGCAGCTAAGAAAGGTGGGAAGACATCACTCTGTCATAGAGGGCTGATTTTGCGAGCTCATCTACATTTTCTTTCCCAGATATTCCACAGTATGCTTTAACCCAGCATGTGGTAACTTCATGATTCTTATTTGTCACCTGTAACATCAGGCCTACTACAGTAGTAAAAGTTTATATGCCAACTAGCTGTGCAGATGACGAAGAAATTCAAGAAATGTATGATGAGATAAAAGAAATTATTCAGATATTGAAGGGAGACGAAAATTTAATAGTCATGGGTGACTGCAACTCGATAGTAGGAAATGGAAGAGAAGCAAACGTAGTAGGTGAATATGGATTGGGGGGGAGAAATGAAAGAGGAAGCAGTCTTGTAGAATTTTGCAAAGAGCATAACTTACTCATAGCTAACACTTGGTTCAAGAATCATAAAAGAAGGTTGTACACATGGTAGAAACCTGGAGATAGTGACAGGTTTCAGATAGATTATATAATGGTAAGACAGAGATTTAGGAACCAGGTTTTAAACTGTAAGACATTTCCAAGGGCGGATGTGGACTCTGACCACAATCTATTGGTTATGAACTGTAGATTAAAACTGAAGAAACTGCAAAAAGGTGCCAATTTAAGGAGATGGGACCTGGATAAACTGATTAAATCAGAGGTTGTACAGAGTTTCAGGGAGAGCAAAAGGAAACAATTGAAAAGGATGGGGGAAAGAAATACAGTAGAAGAAGAGATGAAGTAGTCAAGGTAGCAGAGGATCAAGTAGGTAAAAAGACGAGGGCTGGTAGAAATCCTTGGGTAACAGAAGAAATATTGAATTTAACTGATGAAAGGAGAAAATATAAAAATGCAGTAAATGAAGCAGGCAAAAAGGAATACAAACGTCTCAAAAATGAGATCGACAGGAAGTGCAAAATGGCTAAGCAGGCATGGCTAGAGGACAAATGTAAGGATGTAGAAGCTTGTCTCACTAGGGGAAAGATAGATACTACCTACCTTTGGAGAAAAGAGAACCACTTGCATGAATATCAAGAGCTCAGATGGACACCCAGTTCAAAGCAAAGAAGGGAAAGCAGAAAGGTGGAAGGAGTATGTAGAGGGTCTATACAGGGTGATGTACCTGAGGGCAATATTATGGAAATGGAAGAAGAAGTAGATGAAGGTGAAATGGGAGATACAATGCTGCGTGAAGAGTTTGACAGAGCACTGAAAGACCTAAGTCGAAACAAGGCCCCGGGAGTAGACAACATTCCATTAGAACTGCTGACGGCCTTGGGAGAGCCAGTCCTGACAAAACTCTACCATCTGGTGAGCAAAATGTATAAGACAGGCAAAATACCCTCAGACTTCAAGAAGAATAAAATAATTCCAATCCCAAAGAAAGCAGGTGTTGACAGATATGAAAATTATCGAACTATCAGTTTAATAAGTCACAGCTGCAAAATACTAATGCGAATTTTTTACAGACAAATGGAAAAACATAGAAGTCAGCTTCAGGGAAGATCAGTTTGGATTCTGCAGAAATGTTGGAACACGTGAGGCAATAGTGACCCTACAGCCTATCTTAGAAGCTAGATTAAGAAAAGGCAAACCTACGTTTCTAACATTTGTAGACTTAGAGAAAGCTCATGACAATGTTGACTGGAATACTCTCTTTCAAATTCTGAAGGTGGCAGGGGTAAAATAAAGTGACCGAAAGGCTATTTACAATTTGTACAGAAACCAGATGGCAGTTATAAGAGTCGAAGGACACGAAAGGGGAGCATTGGTTGGGAAGGGAGTGAGACAGGGTTGTAGCCTCTCCCCGGTGTTATTCAATCTGTATATTGAGCAAGCAGTAAATGAAACAAAAGAAAAATTCGGAGTAGGTATTAAAATCCATGGAGAAGAAATAAAAACTTTGAGGTTCGCTGATGACATTGTAATTCTGTCAGAGACAGCAAAGGACTTGGAAGAGCAGTTGAACGGAATGGACAGTGTCTTGAAGGGAGGATATAAGATGAACATCAACAAAAGCAAAACGAGTATAATGGAATGTAGTCGAATTAAGTCGGGTGAAGTTGAGAATATTAGATTAGGAAATAAGACACTTAAAATAGTAAAGGAGTTTTGCTATTTGGGGAGCAAAATAACTGATGATGGTCGAAGTAGAGAGGATATAAAATGTAGACTGGCAATGGCAAGGAAAGCATTTCTGAAGAAGAGAAATTTGTTAACTTTGAGTATAGATTTAAGTGTCAGAAAGTCATTTCTGAAAGTATTTGTATGGAGTGTAGCCATGTATGGAAGTGAAACATGGACGGTAAATAGTTTGGACAAGAAGAGAATAGAAGCTTTCGAAATGTGGTGCTACAGAAGAATGCTGAAGATTAGATGGGTAGATCACATAACTAATGAGGAAGTATTGAATAGGATTGGGGAGAAGAGAAGCTTGTGGCACAACTTGACCAGTAGAAGGGATCGGTTGGTAGGACATGTTCTGAGGCATCAAGGGATCACCAATTTAGTATTGGAGGGCAGTGTGGAGGGTAAAAATCGTAGAGGGAGACCAAGAGATGAATACACTAAACAGATTCAGAAGGATGTAGGCTGCAGTCAGTACTGGGAGATGATGAAGCTTGCTCAGGATAGAGTAGCATGCAGAGCTGCATCAAATCAGTCACAGGCCTGAAGACCACAACGACGACAACATCAGGCTCATAATGTCATTTTCTGTTGTGAGGTTGTATCTTGTTTTGTGCAGAATACATAATAGTTGCAGCACTGATCTGAAACTAGAAGGGGCCAAAGTATTACTTCATGTATTGAAGGGGTCGAATAGACAAAAGCTCAGCCGTCATAATCGTGACTTCCTCGGGGAGATTAAATTTCATTCCAATACGACTGCTGGTATTTCAGTAAGCACAACCACCTCCATCTTCATTACTTGAAGTCTTGGTGTACACGAATCATGCATTATGTTTGCAGAGAATTCCTTAAAAATGCAATTATATGAATATCTTGTTGAAAAGACACAAACATTCATCTTCAGCAACACATTTTCATTCTTCACACTGGATTGACAATGTGGACTTTTAGACGAAATCCAGAAGCCTGTGGACCAGTTAGTGCCAGTTCTGAGGTCGTGCTGCAATCTGGATACCGAGGAAGACAACTCACTGGGAAAGGAGGCCTCCATTTATTTATTTATCCATCGTGTTTTGTAGACCCGATAATGAAGAACCTTTAGTGCTGCAGTATGCGGTGTTACACATAGCTCCAGAACAGTGCTGTGTGTCCGTCCTTATACCTTACTAACGAATGATGCTTGAAACTTTATGAAAGTTATAAAATAAGGTGTTGAATGTAAGGTTATAAGTGTTGTGTGGGGTTGTTTTTCTTATTTGCATTGTCGTGTCATATCGAGTGTCCGTGCTTGTGTTCGAGGTGGAACAGTGACTGCAATAACTTTGCGAGAGGAACTGCGTGCCAGGACACTAGGCATACGAGCTCTGTTCATCACCGGCTTGTGTTGAAGCATTGTGTTGTCCGAAGAATAAATGCCCTTAGAGAACAATAGAAATAATCTCCGTAAAGCAAATGAATTGAACTGTCAATTTTCATTGTGTACTCTGTGTTTGTAAATAGTCTTTCTGGCTTTGAATATTGAAGAAAACTGTAAATCACTTTGAAGAATACACGAGAGATGTACGAAAAAATTAATATTCCCTTATTGAAGAAAAACAGAAATTGTTCTATGTCATTGCCTTCCAGGATATATAGCAGTATAAGCAGAAGTCCTGGATACTACAGCAAAGGCCACCTTCATCTAAGAAGAAAAGAAAACCAGAATGGTATTCAATCCCTGCTTACAGAAGTAAGTAGAAGCTCTTACTTTTAAATGTCATAAGAACACTATAGGAACCAGTCAAGGGACTCTTAGAAACCTTAGTAACAGTGAAGTTGCAGTATTTGTAAGACTTTATTACTTGTTAAAAATTATTAGTATTGATTGTAGTAAAACGTAATTACATTTCACCGATTTCTGGGTTCAGTTGACTAATAACAATTCTGATGTCGTGCCTACCTAAAAATAAGTATAATGTTGGCCATGACACCACTGTTGCTAAGTGTAACTCATATCGTGCTTACTAAAGAATTGCTGCCTGATCACAAAGTTGGCCATGTCATTACTGTGTGGACCTCACGTGTGGTAAAAAGTTGGCCAAAGCATGACTCCAGGCGTATAAAACCAACAGAAGGCTCAAAATAAACTATCGGTATACTGCTTTGTACTGTTTTTGCTTATGCCACCAAAATGTAGCTCAGTAAATTAGAAGGAAGTCCACTGTCTCAAACAGAGCTGAAGCCTCCTCAGTTAATTTTTTTTTTTTTTTGGCTCTTCTGTCATTTGAAAGGTTTTGATGTTTCAGGCCACAAATTCCTCTCCTGCAGCAACCAAATGTACAGGATGAGTCGAAAAGGGCCTTACAACTTTGAAACAATATAGAAATTTATTGAGATAACTTACAGATTTAATAGATGTATCGTTTTCTGGCAACCAAAGTTAGATTCATGTAGTGCGTCAGTACCTCATTCTGCCACTAGGAATGCCAGTATAGTGCACAGTTAAAATGTTGTATCAGATAGAGGATAATGAGACAGTCCTGAAAACAATACTCTTCAGTCAACATTTCATACCAATGGCACGGTGAAAACACCCTGGTGCAGGATACGAGGAAGCAAAGATACATATGCGACCCTGCAACATGTTCATGACAACCCCATAGTTAATGCGCTTTGTTATTGCGTTTTGTGCCCTTAGCAGACTGAAAGCGTATGACTATTTCTTCTTTGTGGAGACAGTTGTCACTGGTATTGTGTATCTGGATCTGCTCGAAAACTTTAATTCTCCACGTTGATGAAGATGACAGAGACGGGACGGTTTAACAACAGCAAGGCTTCCTCAATAATTGCTTCCAAGGTTGGTGGATTTCCTGTGAAGGGCCAATCGCACGACCAGCTCACTTCGCAGGAGAAACCCAGAGTCTTTACCCTAGTGCCACTTTAATAGTAGAAAACAGACATTTCAATCTCATTAAGTTAACAAATATATTTCAGACGAGAAACAAAGATTAACATCCATATCATATCTGATGAACTAATGTACGATTTCTGGGTGAAACATCTGTAAAAGGTGATAGTAATAACAGAATGCATTAGGTTCTATGGTGAATAGTAATTTTATTTAATAGTCTACCATAGGATGGAATAGAAACTCAGAAACATCACAATGAGTGACTACCTCTGCTGTACGGTCCACTGAAAATCTCAATTTCTACTGTCCTGGATATAGGTTTGATATCTTCCATTACAAAATATACTGATTTGCATTACACAGAGCAAAATACAGTGACACGCTATAGATGAATGCTGTGTGAAGAGGTATGGCACTGCACTTTGTTGCACTTAAGTGCAAGTAACATACCTTACACTTCCTCAAACATACATGTTTTATATGTACCAAACTCTTCAGACAGAAGTGCGCTGCAAACTGACCCTCATTCTGAAAAACCCTTTTTTCTAAAATCTTTTATCTCTTATACCATGCATTTGTGATGCTGGGGGTGGGAGTGCCGTCACTATCAACTTTTTGCAATTGTTCAGAAGTATCGTAGATCTGGGGCTGGACATCCCTCCCCCCCCCTCCTCATGCATTACCTACTCCCCCATGACAGCCGCCCCATCCCTATCATCCTCTGAAAAGTTAACCATTTTGTTTCCAACTCTCCAAAGACTTCTCCATGCCAAATGACCCTCACTTTGATTACTCCTTCTTACCCTATGTCGTGACCACTCCGATAGCACTGTCCACCACTTGCACCCAACATCCACTACTTGGATGAGTTACTCTCCTCAAATTTGAACACTCCTATCACACCACAAGTCATTGGCAATCCGTGCTCCTCACTTCATGTTCAGCAAGGTCTTCAGGACCATCCTCTCCAGTCACATCTATCATTATCTAACTCAACACCACTTCCACCCTCTTACCCAGTGTGATTTCCGACACTCCTCCTGTGCCGACGAATAGCTACTTAACCTTTCCTATCTCCTCCGCTTCCAACTAAACTCCCATTGCTCTGCTACTTTTTTTCCCCCTCAATCTCCAGAACGCCTGTGCGTGTGTTCCATCTCATTGCCCGTTCCTCTCCCATTGTCCCTCCTATGTCACAATTCATAATACCTATTCCTGAACCTTCTATCCCACCACAGGTGTGCCCCAGGGCTCCATCTGTTCTCCTCTCCTGTATCTCCTGTACTCCGCTGGCATGCCCAAACCACCCCAACCAGTCCATCTTCTTCAGTATGCTGAGAACACTGCCTTTCTTGCTCTCTATCCTCCCGTTCAACAGTCTCACGGCTCCCTCCAAACCAACCTAAACCAGTCACTGCTTGGTGAAATCCGTGACTCCTTTGAATCAATCCTTCCAAAATCCAGGCAATCATTGTGGGGCATACCATCCACTTCTTCTGGCTCCATGATTTCTACCTCACCATCTACAACCGCCCTATCCAACTTACCCCACCTTGGGTCTCACCCTTGACTGTCACACCTGACACCCCATCTCTTTATCATCCAACGAAAAGTCTGTGGTAGACTCCACCTCCTGACCAGCTGGACCTGGGGATTGCACCCTTCTACCAGCCTTCATACCTAAAAACCCCCGGTCTGTCCCATTTTGTGTTACACCAGTATTGCCTGGACCTCTCTCGCTCCTAAAATCTAAAAAGCAATCCAAATCACTGAATGCCATGCTCTCCGCCTCACTTTCCGTATCCGTCTCCTGTCCCCCACGAGGGCCTTCTATGAACTCATACCCTTCCGATATCTCCTCCTGTTCCTCGAACATATCCGAATCCCCTACACCGACCACCACCTCGCTCTCCGTCTCCTCCTGACGTCTCCCTTCCTCTCCACTCCCCACATCCTGCCACACCTCTACCTGTGTGTTCCACCTTCTATCCATCTCCACATCCTCCACCTCCTCTCCCAAAGAGACTTACATCATCTCTCTGTTCTGGATAATGTGCTTCGTCCTGATATTTACCCTTTCTTCCACCTCTGGCCATTATTTTACCCTCCCCTCCTCCCTAGTGCTCTCTCTCCTTCCCCACCCCATCCTCTGTTTCTCCCTCCTACCCCCCTGTCCTTTGCCCCTCCTTCCTCGGCTGCTCTCTCCCCACCCTCTCCACCTCCAGCCCTTGCTGTGCTACCGGTTTCCCCCATTCGTCCTTCTTGCCCCCCCCCCCCCCCCTTCTTCACCGACCCACGCCTTTCTTTCCTCTCTCCCTCCTCACTGATCTCCCCTCTCTTTCGCAGCTCCTTCCAATTTTAATCCAGTTACTTCGTCATGCAATGCTGCTCGCCGTGTGCAGTGTGTGTCGAGTGTCATCGTCCCGTGTGGTTCACATTACTGTAAACCACCATTTTTAATTATGCTCTTTGTGCCACCAGTGTCTGTGCTACATCTTCGTCGAGTGTCATTTTAATTATAGAAGTAATTTATGTAAATGTGCCTTATGAAAATACCCCCTTTTTTGTGAATTTTAACTTCCATTGTTCCCTTGTCATGTGTAAACATCGTTTATCCCCATTTTTTATGTATTCCCACGTGGCCTGGACTATAAAATAACAATAAAGGAGACAAAATCTCAATAGCATAACATAGTACACATATATAAATCAGAAACTTATAATGTATGCTGATGGCACAACAATCATTTGCGCAGCTGACACAAAGGAGGAGCTTGAGAAGGAAGCACTCCTGACTATTGAAAATGCAAATAACTATTTAACACAAAACAACCTGTTTTTGAATCAGTCTAAAACAATGAATGTAGTATTTCAGACCAAGCATAGTGAAAATTATAATATAAATGTTAATATAAATGGAAAGACTATTAAAGAAGTAACCAGCACAAATTTTCTAGGAACTATAATAGACAAACATTTGGCATGGGGGGAGCACATAGATGCACTGTGTAAAAAGATAAACAAACAGATCTTCATCATGCATAAAACAGCTAAGACTGTGGATGATAAAGTCCTCAGATCAATGTATTATGGACTTGTCTTCCCACATTTGTCTTATTCAGTTCATATATGGGGAAATGCACAAGCTGGCTACCTAAAAAGAATATTCACAGTTCAGAAAAGGGCAGTGAGATGCATTGAAAAATACCACCAAGACAGACCCGTAGGCAAGCTTTTGTACACTATAATATTATGACAGTATATTCACTGTACATATACCAAAGCATAATGGCGGTAAGGTCAAGTGATAAACACCTCCTAAATAAAGATGTACACAAACACGGTACGAGAAGAAATGAAAATTACTACATGATAAACAGAAATCTAAAACTGTCTATGACTGCCCCAGAAGAAGCAGGCAAAAGGTTTTTTAATAAACTCCCCAAAATCATTAAAAAAGAAACAGATCTAAAATGTTTTAAAAATTATTTGAAACGACATCTCACAGAGAAATGTATATACAGTTTGAGTGAATACTAAGATGGTGTTGAAATATATCATTACTGAAATGTTCCTTTAAAAATTATCATTTCTTAATGTTGTTTGGATTTTTGTGTACATATAATGTGAAACATGTAAAACCTTTGTATGATTATGGACTATTTCTGTTTAATTATTTGCTTCATTTATATATAATGAAATCAAGCTTGATGTTAATAGGCTATTGTGTGACACACCCAATACTCTCAGCTGGATTTTCAGCTGGAGTCCATGGGCAAAGAATAAATAAATAAATAAATAAAAACGGTTTTTTATGGTGATAACAATGGCTGTGCAACACTCTTCTGTTGGTATCATCTTGGTCTGGAGTCAAATAATTCTGGACATCAGTAAAATTACAAGCAGTGAATCTCATTATGATTGTTGTCATGAGAAGTGCAGAATCTTTTCAACTGCCCATTGCTATAATATTTATAACAAAAATTTATGTTAATTTGTAGAACAAAAAACATTTGTACATACGACTGATAATACCTTAACGTACAAAGTACATTATGTGTCTCAATAATACACTATGACTCCTTACTCATATCACATATGTAGGCCTACTAATTTACTTACATAACAGCTCTAAACTAAGTTCAAGGAAAGAAAATGTCGCTTACGTTAGTGTCTTATAGAAAGTGCTACACAACACAGAGAAATTAAAAAAAATCTGTAGGCCTACTATTGCCATTATATTTGCGTTTTCATGTTTCTTAAGCCTTTATAATCTTGGTCAATATCTCATTCCCTGTAAAGATACACAGAATGCATGTAAGCAAATGAGAAAATGGTGCTTATAGAACTGCACACTGCAAATGAAACTAGAACCTTACGTTCTTAGCCTGTTTAGTATACGTCACATAATCACTAGTTTCCCACTACTGTACACAAATAAAAACATCGATACTTTAATAATTTAGTCTTAGCATTACACAAATATGAAGCAATACCTGTGGATTGACGGCTGCAGCTTCTGGCCTGGAAAAGTACTGACGAAACCACAACACTGGGCATTATCCACCTCGAAATCTGCGAACATACACAACACTTACTATCTTAAACAAGCGACAGCACGAACAATGTAGCTGGAAACATTATGCGACTCGATTTTTACCTATTACGTACTTCAGACAGCGACAGAAGTCGAGTGTTTTGCCCAGCGGTGAGTCGTTCTGACATCTGTTGGCGATGCCAAGCAACACTGGTGCCTTGTGTAACTTTTTATTTTATTACACGACGAAGACGTGTAGAAGCAAATTAATGTTAACAACAAAATTTCCTTAGCTATATCAATTAATTATTTCCACTACATTAATAAAATAGCTATAAGCGCCCATATTTATTGTTATTTTACGGAGAGAATATTTCATACCTAGCAATTCTTGTGGGATATGTAGTGGTTATATACAGCACCAGCAATAGACGTAATTGGTTCTCACCGTCTATGGCCGTCCCATCGCCCTCACTCCCACCCTTAAGTACCTTGGCGTCACCCTCGACCGTCGCCTCTCCTGGACTCCCCATCTCCATGCAATCCAAGCCAAGGCACGTTCCCGACTCCGTCTCCTCAAGCTCCTTTCCGGCCGTACGTGGGGTCTGGACCCCTCCACCATCCTCCACACCTATAAATCCCTCATCCGCCCTATCCTTTGTTACGCCCATCCAGCGTGGATCTCCGCCCCCCCTACCTTTTATAAATCCCTCCAAATCCTTGAACGCCATGCTCTCCGCCTCGCCTATCGCATCCGTCTCCCCTCCCCCACGCGGATCCTGTATGATCTCATCCCCTTCCCCCACCTCCTCCTTTTCCTTGAAAGGATACGGATCCTGTACACCTCCCGTAAACTTGATCCTCCTCACCCGCTCGTATCCCCGATCCTCTCCCGTCCCCGCCCGCTGCCGCGCCTGTATTCCCACGTCCCGCCCGGTCTCCATCTCTCCACCCTCCTTACCCTCTCCCAAGGTGGCTTCCGCCAGCTCCCCCTCCCTGATGATGTCCTCCTCCCCTCCATCTACCCCTCCTTTCAACTTTGACCCTGCCCCACCACCCACTTCCGGTGTCCTTTCCTTTAGGCACCCTCCCTCCCTCCCTTCTCTTCCCTTCCCTCCCCTTCTCTTTCCTCTTCCCCCGTCGCCTCCCTCCACCCCTCTTCCCCACCGGGCTTCCCCTCGCCCTTCCTCCTTCCCCCCTTTCTCCCCTGCCCGTGGCATCTCTGCTCTCCCCTCTCCCACTCCCCTTCCTCCTCCTCCTCTCTTGGCAGGTCCCCGGACTCGCACACGCATAGTGAACATTCGCGCGCCGGAGATCATCGCCCTCGGTTTAATGTCTGTGCCGTCATGTTTGTGCATCAGTGTTTTTCGCCGTCCACGCTCCTTCATTCACATGTGTCGTCTAACTCGTCAGTGTTTGTGCATAGTGCCGACAGTTTTCTTGTTTGTTTCGTCGAGTGTGAACGGCTTCATGTTTTTTAATTATTGAATCTACTGTTTTTTAAGCCGCCGGTCTGTTACTTTTCTGTCTCCATTTCACTTTTATTGTACTACTTATGGCTGAAGAGCGGAGTACACTTTTCCGCTGCCAGCCCACCTTGTATGGGGTGTTCAAATTACAATAAAGAAAAAAAAAAAAAAAAAAAAAAAAATTAGACGTAATTGGTATTCATGATCAAAGCACATCTTTCAATTTTTGAACGGCGTGGAGCATGTGGGGTTGTGGTCCATGCCTTACTTACAAGTAAACATTTTTTAGCAAGTGTGTATTGCGATTTGCGTACGAAAATTTATGATGAACGCCGTGTATATTACGAATTTACTGTCACGTGTTTTCGAATGTACGGATGAAGTTTCTCTATCGATCTATCTGTATCCATTGTCTTACATACATGTACCGTCCTATTCCTATTCATTTCACGCAAAGCTGTAATTACTCCTACCACCCCAGTCTGCTCCCTGACCCATGCCTTTTTCCTGTCTTCCTCAGTAATTCACAATCTATGTCCACATAGTTCTCAAACCAACCCTCAGACTTCCTATAGCTCTCACGCATTTGAAATTCACGGCATTGTCTCATTGCTAATAGTCCAAACTGCTAATTGCTGTACTTCTAAACATACCGTTCGCAAAGATTGGCAGTTTGGTTTTGAAAACATTCATCAGTTTACAGTATAGCAGCCCAGTCATCTTCAGTTAGCATAAATAAATAAAAACAGCCTTATCCTCTATGACTTCCATCAATTTGTGCATTGTACATTGCCTTTGGTCTCGGTGAAACTGCATTACAAGCATACTTTCAAACTTACTACCTTAGGTTCATACCTCGATTTCCATGGTTTTTTTGTGCTCTAGATTGCAAACAACACAATGGAAAGGAAGCTGCTTGGCATAAAATTATTTCGCCTGTTTTGACTCACCGAATGAAACTCGCTGTCAGTTAATGGTGTCAAATGAAATTTATTTCTATTTTCACTCGAACTGGTTGGAGTCAGTCTTCCCTCGCTCCAGCTGTGATGACAAGAAGGTAATTTTTATATTACTATTATTTATTATTCAGTCATAGCAGTGCGGCCGTCGCGTTTAGCAGTGAAGACCCAGGCGCTAAGAACAACGCAAGAGGTGTAATGGTGGGGACACTCCACCGTCTCCACGTAGTGAAAGGGAGGGACGCGAGAGGGCAGCAGCTGCTAACAGTTGCAAGCACCATAGCCCCACGTAGTAAGGGCAGCGGCCGACAGAGGGCAAGCGCGTGGTGCAGAGCTGACTGAGTCCTGCACGTTCCTGCTAGCCTGGACCTACACTTCACAGTGCGACGTCCCGATGAAATGGGAGAGAAAAGCAAGCGTCCGGACGATAAATGAACGGAATTGTTTTTCGTTGTGTTGCCTTCACGACTGCAAGCATTTAACAGAAATCTGTTAGAGATTTTATCCCATTAATAAAAAAACACATAAAGGTCTGGAACAATGAAGTATGTACTTATTAACACCCAGCCACAAACAATTTCTTATTTTTCAGTAATGTGGGTAGAATGGGGAAGGCGAGCGATCTATCAGAGTTTGATCGAGGGTCAGCATGAGCATTTTGGAAACTGCTCGACATGTCGTGTGTTGGAGGAGTGCTCTGGTATATGTCTTCAACACGTGGCAAACTCAAGGTGAAACCATACCCAGACGCCATGGAGTTAAATGGCCACCCCCCATTACAAATGTCGGACTTTTAAGGCTGGACAGACTGGTAAAACAGGATAGGTGGCGAAACGTGGCAGAACTAAAATCTGACTTTAGTGCCAGCAGAGTACAAGTGTGTCTGAACGCAGAGTGGACCAAACTAATACTCCCAATGACGAGCCTCCGCAGTCGTCGACCCGTGCACGTGCCAATGTTAACGCCACGACATTGGCAACTACGATAGAAATGGGCACGTGAGCATCGGGACTGGACATTGGTGCAGTGGCTGAGCATTACACGATCTGACAAATTACAATACATTCCTCATCGTGCCAGTGACATGGCGGGAATCTGTCACCTTACAGGGGAAGAGTTCCTCGACACGTGTAGTGCTGGATGGAGACGAGCTGGTGGCAGCTCCTTTAAGCTCTAGGGAACATTCACTCAAGCAGCCGTGGGTCCAGTGGAGCTCGTGCAAGGCACCTCGATGGCCGAGGGGGTACCTTCACACTCGTTGCAGACCACATACACCCCTTCGCGGCAATCGTGTTTCCCGTCAACCGTGCCATTTTTCAACAAGGTAGTGTGCTACGTCACAAGATCAGGAGTGTGACAAAGTGGTTCAGGGAATACAGCGGCGCGTTCCAATTGATGTGGTGGCTCCCATCTCGCCAGATCTGAACCCGGCTGAATGCATCTGGGACGTGACTGAACGTGTCATCAGATCTCATCCCCCACCCCCGTCTCCCCTCCTGGTAACCTTTGGGTTCAAATGGTTCAAATGGCTCTGAGCACTATGCGACTTGACTTCTGAGGTCATCAGTCGCCTAGAACTTAGAACTAATTAAACCTAACTAACCTAAGGACATCACACACATCCATGCCCGAGGCAGGATTCGAACCTGCAACTGGAGTGGTCTGTCGGCTCCAGACTGTAGTGCCTAAAACAGTGCAGCCATTCCAGCCGGCGGAACCTTTGGGAATCTGGAGACTTGTGTGTGCAGATTTGATGCCACCTCCCTCCAGTGACCTACCAGGGCCTCATTGCTTCCATCCCATGACAGGTTCCCGCTGTTTTCCGTCCCAAAGGTGGACATTCTGGCTACCAGGTAGGTGGTATTATATTCTGGCTGGTCAGCTTATTCATGTCATTAACACTGCGAGATCACAGATTAATATAAGTCAGTGCAAGATATGCCATTGCAAATGTAATGCTCGTACATTAACAACTGATGTAACTTTCAGGATGTTGAATGGAAGCACGATTGTCTTGCAACGATACCATATGTCAGTTTGTGCCTGTTGCACTTGGTCGGTCAGTACAGGGATGGTTAATGCTGTTTGTACATGATGCCGGAATTGTCGTCCGAAATGTGCTCAACTGCAGACAGATCTTGTTATCGAGAATGTTGTGTTACAACAACGGTATGTGGACACGTGTTGTAGTGTTGGAAAACGTCCTGGAATGCAGTCCACCAATGGCAGCACAGCAAACGGAATCACTAGACTGACATAATATTTTGCAGTCAGGGTGCCTGGGGTAAGAGGGAGAGTGCTCCTGCTGTCATAAGAAATCTAGCACACAGACACACTGGTTGCAGACGCCCGACTGTCCTCCTCATAACAAACAAGTGGCTATCGCTGGCCCCGAGGCACAGCTGGCCTCCATCGAGAACACAACAGAACTCCACCCCGCCTTCGAATGAGTTTTCACTCTACACCACTCGCGTCAAAATTGGCGGTGGTTTAGGGTCAGTGGAATACACACTATTGTCAGCTAGCACGGTGATACTGCTCCAAAATGTGTCCACTTGCGGGTTCGGCTCTCACATCCATCTTTTTGCACCAAAAGAGCTGTCTACTGCTGATGTCCACCAGTTCACCTCTGTCTATGCGGAAGGCTGAATGAGCATTCAAATGGTTCAATGCTGGCTTGGAAAATTCAGCTGTGAAGTCTTCCTGCAGTCTCCATATTCACCAGATATTGTCCCAAGTGAGTTTTATGTGTTCCACCCCTTCAAAGGTCATTTTGGAGGGAAACCCTTCAGAGCCAACACTGAAATCTGAAGTCACATCACCAGTGAACAGGAGCACAGGACTCGACCCAGCATACCACTGGTTCGTGTCACGTTACCAAAAATGGTGATAGAAAAATGACAATTATATAGAAAAGTTGCAGATGCTTTCCATTATATCAGTAAAATTGTTTCAACATGACAAAATTAGTAAGGTTTTTTTATATAAAACAGGGAAACTTACTTACTGGATGCCCCTTGTGGTACACCACTGATTCCAAAGTATGATCAACTGTGCACTAAAAAAATGGGTTATAAGCCAAAACCTAGGTCATACAATAATAATAAAGTTTGTTAAAGAATGCTAACAAGTTTCATTCAGTTAATAATAATCTCTGTATATAAAAGGCAATGTCATGACTAACTAACTAACTAACTAACTAACTAACTGCTCATTGCCCAGTCCAAACTGCTAAGGGTACAAAAATGAAGAGGATGTTGATCTTTTACTGTAGGCACTGTTTAAGAAGGGACTGTCAAAAATTCCACTCTAAGGAGGTGAAATAGTGGATGAAAGCATTTTTAAAGTATGTCACTGTTAAAGGATTTTTCCGCCCCATGAACCATGGACCTTGCCGTTCGTGGTGAGGCTTGCGTGCCTCAGCGATACAGATGGCCGTACCGTAGGTGCAACCACAGCGGACGGGTATCTGTTGAGAGGCCAGACAAATGTGTGGTTCCTGAAGAGGGGCAGCAGCCTTTTCAGTAGTTGCAAGGGCAACAGTCTGGATGATTGACTGATCTGGCCTTGTAACACCAACCAAAACGGCCTCGCTGTGCTGGTACTGCGAATGGGTGAAAGCAAGGGGAAACTATGGCCGCAATTTTTCCCGAGGGCATGCAGCTTTACTGTATGATTAAATGATGATGGCGTCCTTTTGGGCAAAGTATTCTGGAGGTAAAATACTCCCCCATTTGGATTTCTGGGCGGGGACTACTCAAGAGGACGTCGTTATCAGGAGAAAGAGAAATGGCATTCTGCGGATCGTAGCATGGAATGTCAGATCCCTTAATCGGGCAGGTAGGTTTCTGCGGATCGTAGCGTGGAATGTCAGATCCCTTAATCAGGCAGGTAGGTTTCTGCGGATCGTAGCGTGGAATGTTAGATCCCTTAATCGGGCAGGTAGGTTAGAAAACTTAGAAAGGGAAATGGATAGGTTAAAGTTAGATATAGTGGGAAGTAGTGAAGTTCAGTGGCAGGAGGAACAAGACTTTTGGTCAGGTGAATACAGGGTTATAAATACAAAATCAAATAGTGGTAATGCAGGAGTAGATTTAATAATGAATAAAAAAATAGGAGTGCGGGTAAGCTACTACAAACAGCATAGTGAACGCATTATCGTGGCCAAGATAGATACGAAGCCCACACCCACTACAACAGTACAAGTTTATATGCCAACTAGCTCTGCAGATGATGAAGAAATTGATGAATTGTATGATGAGATAAAAGAAATTATTCAGGTAGTGAAGGGAGACGAAAATTTAATAGTCATGGGTGACTGGAATTCGAGAGTAGGAAAAGGGAGAGAAGGAAACATAGTAGGTGAATATGGATTGGGGAAAAGAAATGAAAGAGGAAGCCGTCTGGTAAAATTTTGCACAGAGCAAAACTTAATCATAGCTAACACTTGGTTCAAGGTTGGTTGGTTTAAGGATTAAAGGGACCAAACTGCAGAGGTCATCAGTCCCTTTTTCCAAAATACTAAAAATACCCACAGAGAATAAAAAATGTTCAACAGAATAGGAGACAGACGACACAGAACAAAAGAAACATAGACAAGGACCAGACAAAACGAAATAAAATCACACGGAGTGTGACGGTGGTTGGCCGACCATAGGAACAAAAAAAAGGGAAAAGCTAACAACCGAAAACACATTAAAAACTTAGTTTAAAACCGTAGGCCAAAGGCCAGAATCAACACGAAACAATAAAGTAAAACAGAAACACTCAGATTAAAGAATAAAAACTCCCTGCCCTAATAAAACGTAAAACTAAGGCAGCCATAACAGGGTCATCAGATAAAACGGCAGGGAGCATAGCAGGCAGCGCAAATGGAGGCAGGCCAACAGAATGTGGGCCACTGTCAAAGCCGCCCCGCAGCGACATACAGGAGGGTCCTCCCGGCGCAGTAAATAACTGTGTGTTAGCCAGGAGTGGCCAATGCGGAGCCGACAAAGGACGACTGAGTTCCTGCGGTTGGCTCGCATGGATGACCGCCACACAGTCATTGTCTCCTTAATGGCACGGAGTTTATTGGGCGTGATCCGATCGTGCCATTCAGCGTCCCAAAGCGCAAAAACTTTTCGGCGGAGGACTGCCTGCAAATCAGTCTCTGGGAGGCCAACATCCACAGATGGTTTACGCGTGGCCTCTTTCGCCAGGCGGTCAACATGTTCATTGCCCGGGATACCGACATGACCGGGGCTCCACACAAAGACCACAGAGCGGCCGCAACGCGCAAGAGTATGCAGGGACTCATGGATAGCCATCACCAGACGAGAATGAGGAAAACACTGGTCGAGAGCTCGTAAACCGCTCAGGGAATCGCTACAGATAACGAAGGACTCACCTGAGCAGGAGCGGATATACTCTAGGGCTCGAAAGATGGCGACTAGCTCAGCAGTGTAAACGCTGCAGCCAGCCGCCAAGGACCGTTGTTCGGAATGGTCCCCTAGAGTTAGTGCATACCCGACACGACCAGCAACCATCGAACCGTCGGTGTAAACAATTCCAGAGCCCTGATACGTGGCCAGGATGGAATAAAAGCGGCGGCGGAAGGCCTCTGGAGGGACCGAGTCCTTCAAGCCCTGTGCCAAGTCGAGCCGAAGGCAAGGGCAAGGAACACACCACGGGGGCGTACGCAGAGGCGCCTGGAAAGGGAAAAACCAAGCCCGGTCCGGCAGATGGACGACCGACTGCGGGAACAGGACACGGTAATTTGGATGCCCGGGCAAGCTAAAAACATGGGCAGCATAAGCAGCCAGTAATTGTTGGCGTCGCACCCGCAGTGGAGGAACACCTGCCTCAACAAGGATGCTGTCCACATGGCTGGTGCGGAAGGCACCAGTGGCAAGTCGGATCCCGCTGTGTAGTATTGGGTCCAGCACTCGCAACGCAGAGGGGGATGCTGAGCCATAAGCCAAACTCCCATAATCCAGACGGGATTGGATTAATGCCTGGTAGAGCCGCAACAGGGTAAATCGGTCGGCGCCCCAGCGGGTGTGGCTCAAGCATCTCAGAGCGTTTAGATGCCGCCAACACGCCCGTTTAAGCTGCCGGATATGAGGCAGCCAAGTCAACCGGGCATCGAAAACCACCCCCAAAAACCTGTGTGATTCCACCACTGAAAGAAGTTCGCCGGCAAGATAAAGCCGCGGCTCCGGGTGGACAGTGCGTCGCCGGCAGAAATGCAAGACGCAGGACTTGGCTGCCGAAAACTGGAACCCACGAGCTACAGCCCAAGATTGCTCCTTGCAGATAGCACCCTGTAGCTGACGTTCAACAGCTGCAATGCCAGTAGAGCTGTAATAAAGGCAGAAGTCGTCAGCATACAGGGAAGCAGAGACAGAATTTCCCATGGCCGGAGTGAGCCCGTTAATGGCTATTAAAAACAGGCAGACACTTAAAACAGAACCCTGTGGCACACCGTTCTCCTGGACGTGGGTGGAACAACATGAGGCTGCGACTTGCACGCGGAAGGTACGATACAACAGAAAATTTCTGATAAAGATTGGTAGAGGGCCCCGAAGACTCCATCCATGAAGCGTAGAAAGGATGTGATCACGCCATGTCGTATTGTACGCCTTCCGCATGTCGAAAAAGACAGCGACCAGGTGCTGACGGCCGGCAAAGGCAGTACGGATGGCCGACTCCAGGCTCACCAGATTGTCGGCGGCGGAGCGGCCTTTACGGAACCCACCCTGAGATGGAGCCAGAAGGCCCCGAGACTCCAGTACCCAAGTCAAGCGCCGGCTCACCATCCGTTCGAGAAGCTTGCAAAGAACGTTGGTGAGGCTAATGGGGCGGTAGCTGTCCACCTCCAATGGGGTCTTGCCTGGTTTCAGAATGGGGATAACGATACTTGCCCGCCACTGCGACGGAAACTCACCCTCGATCCAAATACGGTTGTAAAGGTCGAGGAGCCGTCGCTGGCAGTCCACTGAGAGGTGTTTCAGCATATGGCAGTGGATGCTATCTGGTCCAGGAGCGGTATCAGGACAAGCGGCAAGGGCACTGCGGAATTCCCACTCACTGAATGGAACATTGTACGATTCTGAATCGTGGGTGCAAAACGAAAGGCTCCGACGTTCCATCCGCTCTTTAATGGAGCAGAAGGCCAGGGGGAAATTCGCAGAAGCGGAACTCATAGCATAATGCTCTGCCAAGCGGCTTGCAATGACGTCGGAGTCTGTACAAACTGCTCCATTCAGTGAGAGCGCAGGGACGCCGACAGGTGGCCGATAGCCGTAGACGCGTCGAATCTTGGCCCAGACCTGCGACGGAGTGACATGGAGGCCAATGGTGGACACGTATCGCTCCCAGCACTCCTGCTTGCTTTGGTGGATAAGGCGGCGGGCCCGCGCACGCAGCCGTTTGAAGGTGATGAGGTGTTCAATGCAGGGATGTCGCTTGTGACGCTGTAGCGCCCGCCGGCGATCTGTAATCGCTGCAGCGATCTCAGGCGACCACCAAGGCACAGTCCGCCGCCGAGGGGACCCAGAGGAGCGGGGAATGGCAGATTCGGCGGCAGTAACGATGCCGGTGGTGACCGATTGAACCACCGCATCAATGTCGTCATTAGAGAGAGGCTCAAGAGCGGCAGTGGAGGAGAACAAGTTCCAGTCAGCCTTATTCATAGCCCATCTGCTAGGGCGCCCAGAAGAGTGACGCTGTGGTAGTGACAGAAAGATCGGAAAGTGGTCACTACCACACAGGTCGTCATGCGCACTCCATTGGACAGACGGTAAGAGGCTAGGGCTACAGATCGAAAGGTCAATGGCGGAGTATGTGCCATGCACCACACTGAAGTGTGTGAAGGCACCATCATTTAAAATCGAGAGATCGAGCTGCGACAATAAATGCTCAACGATGGCGCCTCGACCTGTTGCCACTGACCCACCCCACAGAGGGTTATGGGCGTTGAAGTCGCCCAATAGCAAGAAAGGTGGCGGCAATTGGGCGACCAGTGCAGCCAGGACATGCTGCGAGACATCACCATCCGGTGGAAGGTAAAGACTGCAGACGGTAACAGCCTGTGGCGTCCACACCCGAACAGCAACAGCCTCTAAAGGTGTTTGGAGAGGGACAGACTCGCTGTGCAGAGTTTGAAGGACATAGAGGCAGACGCCACCCAACACCCTTTCATATGCTGCCCGGCTCTTATAATAACCTTGATAGCCACGGAGGGCGGGGGTTCGCATCGCTGGAAACCAAGTTTCCTGAAGAGCAATGCAGAAGAAAGGGTGAAGGCTGATAAGTTGTTGGAGCTCAGCTAGATGGTGGAAAAAACCGCCGCAGTTCCACTGGAGGATGATGATGTCCATGGCTGAGAAAGGCGTGAAAGGACTGGGAAGGCAATTTACGCCGCTTGTTCACTCACCGCCACCGATTCAGTACCCGTACTAGAGGCATCCATGGCGTCTGAGGGACCAGCGAGATCAAGGTCCTCAGCGGACGCTAGAATCTCGACTTCATCCTCAGACGCAGAGCGCGAAAGGTGCGGTGGGGTTGGTGCCACCGCAAGTTCTTTGGCCTTAGAGGTCTTTCTCTTGGACTTCTCTCGCTGAACCTTGGGTTTCACCGGCTGGGAAGGCTTCACCAATTCAGTCTCCGGGACAGAGGAGGATTGTGAAGCCCTACGGCCAGCCGCTGGCGAGGACTTATGCCACTGGCGGCCGTCATCCTTCCCGCTGGTGGAATCCTGGGAAGGGAGGGTCCCAAGGGAACTCTTACGGGCGAGAGTAGCTGAAGAAGTTAGACGCTTCTCCGGCTGAGAAGTGGGGACGGACGTTCCCGACGGGTGTGAGGAGGTTGCTCCTGAGGTAGGTGGTGCAGGAGCAACCGGTTGGGTAGAGCCCCCCACGGGCAAGGGGGCAGGAGGAGTCTTACTGCTTATCGAGCTGGCTGGAAGTCTCGAAACTGATGGGGCTAGCACAGTTGTTGTAGCAGCTGCATAAGAAGATGTCATTCGCACAGGATGGAGTCTGTCATATTTCCTTTTGGCCTCAGTATAGGTCAGCTGGTCCAGGGTCTTATATTCCATGATTTTGCGCTCTTTCTGAAAGACTTTGCAGTCAGGCGAGCAAGGGGAATGATGCTCTCCGCAGTTGACACAGATGGGAGGCGGGGCACATGGAGTATCGGGATGAGATTGGCGTCCACAATCTCGACATGTGAGGCTAGAAGTACAGCGAGAGGACATATGCCCGAACTTCCAGCACTTAAAGCACCGCATCGGGGGAGGGATGTAGGGCTTGACGTCACAACGGTAGACCATCACCTTGACCTTCTCCGGTAACGTATCACCCTCGAAGGCCAAGATGAAGGCACCGGTAGCAACCTGATTGTCCTTCGGACCCCGATGAACGCGCCGGACGAAATGAACACCTCTACGCTCTAAGTTGGCGCGCAGCTCTTCGTCAGACTGCAAAAGTAGGTCCCTATGGAAAATAACACCCTGGACCATATTTAAACTCTTATGTGGTGTGATGGTAACGTGAACATCCCCCAACTTGTCACAAGCAAGTAACCTGCGTGACTGGGCGGAGGATGCCGTTTGTATCAGTACTGACCCAGAGCGCATTTTGGACAAGCCCTCCACCTCCCCAAACTTGTCCTCTAAATGCTCGACGAAGAACTGAGGCTTTGTGGATAGAAAAGACTCCCCATCAGCTCTCGTGCAGACTAAGAATTGGGGCGAATAACTATTACCTCCATCCTGAGACTTACGCTCCTCCCACGGCATGGCCAGAGAGGGGAACGTTTTCGGATCGTACTTTTGAGCATTAAATTGAGCCCGAGAACGCTTAGAGACTGCTGGCGGCTGGCCGCCAGCGAGAGATGATGTACCACGCTTCATTGCGGGTCATCCGCCCTGATGCCACCTACTCCGACCAAGGGCCCTCCCCACGGGCGCTACCCAGCCGCAGCAATAGCCACCTGGCAGGATGTCCATTGCCGGGAGTCCTGATGCCCCAGGGAGACGGGCATCTACTCCTTGGCATACGTGGGGAGTTAACGGCGCAGGCATCAGTAGAGCGATCCCTGTGTTGTCAGGGGGCTACAACCAATAGGGTACATGGCGGCCCCACCACAACGGACTGGCTACCGTGCTGGATCTTAGGTGCAAAAATGTCCAAGGTCGTCATCGCAGTTAAAAGCAACACTGCAGAGTGCAGTGTGGTAATCGCACCCGGTGACGTATCCCCGCCCAAGAGACGGAAAACGAGCGGTACACCATTGCAACGACGAAAAAGTTGGCTAAAGGTCTCAATGCACGACGGATACAGTGCACCATGTAAGGCACCCTTCCCCAATTGGCTCGTTCTTTGGAATAATTTAGAAAGATGGAGGTCAAACCCGAGAGGGGACCATCACATAAGGCTGAAACATTTGAGACTCCTTTTAGTCACCTCTTACGACAGGCAGGAATACCGCGGGCCTATTCTGATCCCCGAACCCGCAGGGGGCCTTGGTTCAAGAATCATAAAAGAAGGTTGTATACATGGAAGAATCCTGGAAATACTAGAAGGTATGAGATAGATTATATAATGGTAAGACAGAGATTTAGGAACTAGGTATTAAATTGTAAGACATTTCCAGGTGCAGATGTGGACTCTGACCACAATCTATTGGTTATGAGCTGTAGGTTAAAACTGAAGAAACTGAAAAGGTTAGAATTTAAGGAGATGGGATCTGGACAAACTGATTAAACCAGAGGTTGTACAGAGTTTCAGGGAGAGCATAAGGCAACAATTGACAAGAATGGGGGAAAGAAATACAGTAGAAGAAGAATGGATAGCTCGGAGGGATGAAGTAGTGAAGGCAGCGGAGGATCAAGTAGGTAAAAAGACGAGGGCTAGTAGAAATCCTTGGGTAACAGGAGAAATATTGAATTTAATTGATGAAAGGAGAAAATATAAAAATGCAGTAAATGAAGCAGGCAAAAATGAATACAAACGTCTCAAAAATGAGATCGACAGGAAGTGCAAAATGGCTAAGCAGGGATAGCTAGAGGACAAATGTAAGGATATACGGGCTTATCTCACTAGAGGCAAGATAGATACTGCCTACAGGAAAATTAAAGAGACCTTTGGAGAAAAGAGAACCACTTGTATGAATATCAAGAGCTCGAATGGAAACCCAATTCTAAACAAAAAGGGAAAGCAGAAAGGTGGAAGGAGTATATAGAGGATCTATACAAGAGCGATGTACTTGAGGACAATATTGAGTATATAGAGGGTCTATATAAGGGCGATGTACTTGAGGACAATATTGAGGACAATATAAATGGAAGAGAATGTAGAAGAGGATGAAATGGGAGATACAATACTGCGTGAAGAGTTTGCCAGAGCACTGAAAGACCTGAGTTGAAACAAGGCACCGGGAGTAGACAACATTCCATTAGAACTACTGACAGCCTTGGGAGAGCCAGTCCTGACAAAACTCTACCATACGGTGGGCAAGATATATGAGACAGGCGAAATACCCTCAGACTTCAAGAAGAATATAATAATTCCAACCCCAAAGAAAGCAGGTGTTGACAGATGTGAAAATTACCGAACAATCGGTTTAATAAGCCACAGCTGCAAAATACTAACGTGAATTCTTTACAGACGAATGGAAAAACTAGTAGAAGCCAACCTTGGGGAAGATCAGTTTGGATTCCGTAGAAATATTGGAACACGTGAGGCAATACTGACACTACAACTTATCTTAAAAGAAAGATTAATGAAAGGCAAACCTACGTTTCTAGCATTTGTAGACTTAGAGAAAGCTTTTGACAATGTTGACTGGAATACTCTCTTTCAAATTCTAAAGGTGGCAGGGGTAAAATACACGGAGCGAAAGGCTATTTACAATTTGTACAGAAAGAAGATGGCAGTTATAAGGGTCGAGGGACATGAAAGGGAAGCAGCTGTTGGGAAGGGACTGAGACAGGGTTGTAGCCTCTCCCCGATGTTGTTCAATCTGTATATTGAGCAAGCAGTAAATGAAACAAAAGAAAAACTCAGAGTAGGTATTAAAATCCATGGAGAAGAAATAAAAACTTTCAGGTTCGCCAATGACATTGTAATTCTGTCAGAGACAGCAAAGGACTTGCAAGAGCAGTTGAATGGAATGGACAGTGTCTTGAAAGGAGGATATAAGATGAACATCAACAAAAGCAAAATGAGGATAATGGAATGTAGTCGAATTAAGTCGGGTGATGCTGAGGGAATTATATTAGGAAATGAGACACTTAAAGTAGTAAAGGAGTTTTGGTATTTGGGAAGCAAAATAACTGATGATGGTCGAAGTAGAGAGTATATAAAATGTAGACTGGCAATGGCAAGAAAAGCATTTCTGAAGAAGAGAAATTTGTTAACATCGAGTATAGATTTAAATGTCAGGAAGTCGTTTCTGAAAGTATTTGTATGGAGTGTAGCCATGTATGTAAGTGAAACACGGACAATAAATAGTTTGGACAAGAAGAGAAGCTTTCGAAATGTGGTGTTACAGAAGAATGCTGAAGATTAGATGGGTAGATCACACAACTAATGAGGAGGTATTGAACAGAATTGGGGCGAACAGGAGTTTGTGGCACAACTTGACAAGAAGAAGAGACTGGTTGGTATGACATGTTCTGAGGCATCAGGGGATCACAAATTTAGCATTGGAGGGCAGTGTGGAGGGTAAAAATCGTAGAGGGAGACCAAAAGATGAATATACTAAGCAGATTCAGAAGGATGTAGGCTGCAGTAAGTACTGGGAGATGAAGAAGCTTGCACAGGATAGAGTAGCATGGAGAGCTGCATCAAACCAGTCTCAGGACTGAAGACCACAACAACAAGGGATTTTTGAAGCTAAGACTATGAAAACTGACATTTGATTTCTCTGTTGGAAAATAAAAAACTCGTGTTCCAACTCTTGGGAATTCAACCACTACGGGGGTAAAATAGTGGGTGAAAGTTATTTTTGAAAATAAATAACCACTAACAGATTTTTAAGGCTACATCTATGACAACTGGTTAGAAATTAAAAAAATAAATTTTTCAGTGTTTCTGGAAATTTAACTCCTTAGGGAATGCAACAGGGGGTGAATATTTTTAAGAAAATATTTTGTTACAATAAAAAAATACAAAGTCAGTTTTATGAAAATTGGTACTTCAATTCTCAGTTAGATGTTAGTAAATATCTGCTAGTGAATTATAAATGCTACAGATATACGTCCACAACAAAGTAAAAGGCACGATTAACAAAAACTTTGGACTCCAGCTACCAGAATCACTTTTTGGTCACCATTACATTCAGAAAAGAGCATGCTTATATGGCCTTCATTAGTGTGGAAAGAAAGCTTAGAAATTGTTGCAATTTCTGAACAATAAAAAAATCTGATTAAATAAAAACTAAAATTCTCTGCAGACCATACAGTCTATAAGGGCAAAGCAGCGGCGCTAAGCTAGTAGTAGTAATAATAATAATAATAACAATAATAAAACATGATGTGCTCTGCGTGAGAAACATAGTCCGAAAATGTGACCACTAGAATACAGATCCTTTTTCCCTAACATTCAGTCTGATCACTCTAGTCTAAAGTGATTTAGAAAGTGTGCTTTTCATGTGGGGAAAAATGCTAAATTTACAAGGTTCAGTTGTTATGAGAAGGTTATTATTTTCAACACATGTATCCCCTTTAAAACTCTGTATCCTACTCACAACTCGTGCTGAGCAGTGCTCCATCAGACAAAAGGGCAGTAAGTTGCAGCAGTTCGGGAAGCACCACTCGTACGGTTTTAATGCATTAACTGATATGATAATAGAAAATACTCCTGTGGATGAGTAAAGTAACATCTCCAACTCAAACTGTAAGTCCATTCCCAATATAATGTGAAAGGGTAGGTATACAGAATTTCAGCAATAATCTACAACAGAGAGAGGTAAAAGCAAGGCATAAAAAAATTGACTTTTGTAAAATGACTGCGCGGAGGGAAATAATGGGCCAAGTATAATATGAACACCTCAAGTCACAGAGTAAAAATCCTGCACAGATTTTAGTTGTATGACATGGAATTCATAATATTCCATAATTCTCAATTTTGTCTGGCAAACGTTCTAGTTAGTTACAGGTGTGTAGTGATAAAAACACATACAAGTCTCCGTGTGTTACCGGGTGACTTACCCACTTGACAATTCCACTTTTGTGCACATTTTGACCACTGCCCTACAGCATTTGCTCATGTGCTCAGTGGAGTAACCCAATGGGTAACTGCTGCTCATAAACAACACGATGGCTGTATGTTTTCAAATTTGAGCCAATGTCAGCTCCAGTGCTTTCTCGGCTGTAGTTTAAGCAGATATTGCTAATAGTTTTATGTCTCAAATTTCAATCTGCATATCATTATAAGCTCTGATCAACCACACAAGGAAGCATTTACACGACATTTATAACTTCCACACAGCCAGACACACTGTTATTCCCAATTGTCTGTTTCATTTCTCATTGGTGTTCTATTCTCATCTACGGTGTTTTGTAAAAGTTAAAAAGGAAGGAAGATTTAGTTTTAGTATCCCATCAGTAATGAGATCAGTATAGACAGAGCATAAGTTGAGCTCGTTTTAACTACGGAAAAGAAATCAGCTGTGTCCTGTCAAAGGAAGCATCCCAGCATTTGTCGGAGCAATTTAGGAAAATCACAAAATACCTAAACAGGGATGGCCAGACACAGATTTGAACTGTTGACCTTCAGCATATGAACACAGTGTCCTAAACAATAAGCCACCTTGCTTGGTACAGAGTTTTGTGCCAAACTATTGAACTTCTTCCTGAAATTCCAAATGTATCAGTGTTCCATGTACTTATTTACTTTTTACATTTCATTTTCTTGTAATTCAGACAGATATCATCAAGAAAACTGTTGCGTTTAGTTATGTTATTGCCCGCAGCCTTGATATTTACTCCCTCCATTTTCCAACGGATGATTTGCTGAGTTTTGTCTCCCATCGACAACGTCCATTGTGGTTACAGTCATTGAATCTTTGTAAACTGGTTACATAAGAGCACACGTACCACTCCAGGTGAGTGGTGGGTATACCTACCTCTCCTTACTGACAAATGACACTTGCAACGAAAGTAATTCATATAGTGAGTATATAATAATATAAAATAATATGCCTAATGTGAATCGGCAGGTTCTATGTGGTGGTTTTATTTCTGCTGTGCGTGTGGTGAAGTGTACTGAAGAATGATACACACATCTACCACAGGACACTGATCCGGTGACTTAGCGAGAGGAAATACCTGGTTGGACGTGACAATAAGTATTCAGAGCATTCACCGTACTGCCCTCTCCGTGCACAGAACAGTTGTAACAATAAAAGAAAAGTGGTGGAATTGAAGCTAATGAATTTTTAAGATGCATATTGATATTGCATGTGGAAGCTTGACACAGTAAATTAGTTTTAATTACTGAAGTGTTGAGAGAAGAAGTAAATATATCACACAAAACCAATAGTAAATGATGTGCAAATCTATTTCTAAAATGTGATGTAAATGAGATAATGTCTTTTGAATTAAGAGAGTTCTTACAGTTTTGGTGACAAAGTCTAGAATAGTAGCATAGAAAGTACATGGTCAGTTTTCATACAGATATAATAACCCCACGTTTGAAGAAACAGTTACATTGAAAACACCTGAAATGCTATAAGGTTGTGGCATCAATTTATAGAAACATCTTCAATAGCCTAATATGTATAGTGTGTCTCATGAGGAAGAGTGTCAGTTTTCAGGGATATGACAGCAATGTTTATTTGAAACAAAAAACTTCATACTGGCATTTTCTCTACTCAGAATAGCACACTTAATGTACCTTTGTTTTTAGGCGAGTTGTGCGCACATACATGCCTTACCCAGCTGGCCTCCTTGACATTACATTCTAGCCCAATGTATCTCACTGCTTTCAACCTCTCTGCACACGATGTCTTTCTGCCATTAAACAAAGCGTCAAACAATGCAATTATCCACGGTGTGATGTGTGTGAAGTAGTGTGAGGGACAATTGTCGGTCACACGCTTGCTAAAATACAACGTATCTACACAGACAATGAATGCACAGATGTGGTATATATTTACAGCTTCTGCGATTGTAGTGCTCCTGCTGCAGTCTAAGGATACAATTGTGGCTTTCCGACACTTCAAATTCCCGATTGTATAGTGTGTGTGCCAGAGTTTTCAGGAAACTGTGCAAAACAGGTATTCTTCCAAATTCCCATTTTTCTTCTGATTGTGCAGTTCAGTAACCCACAACACATTGTTGAAACAGTTCCATGTAGTCCTACTATCCACACAGCAGCTTTCTGTAAATATGAATGGCTCACCAGCAATTGTTACATGTGGAAAACTTATGTCACTTCATTTACAGTGTGTTCGCAATATCCAGTTAGTGATAATGCCACACGTCATTTGCTTTTGTTAATACTACTCACCCCCCCCCCCATCAACCATGGACCTTGCCATTGGTGGGGAGGGTTGTGTGCCTCAGTGATACAGGTAGCCGTACCGTAGCTGCATCCACAACGGAGGGGTATCTGTTGAGAGGCCAGACAAACGTGTGGTTCCTGAAGAGGGGCAGCAGCCTTTTCAGTAGCTGCAGGGGCCACTGTCTACATGATTGACTGATCTGGACTTGTAACACTAACCAAAATGGCCTTTCTGTGCCGGTACTGCAAACGGCTGAAAGCAAGGGGAAACTACGGCATTAATTTTTCCCCGAGGGCATGCAGCTTTACTGTATAGATAAATGACGATGCCGTCCTCTTGGTTAAAAGTGTTAATGAAGATTGCTCAGAACTCACAAAAAAAAGACAGTGTGGTGATAATAGGAAGTGCAAACAATGTTTACAGAAATGAAGCCACTGCTTTTGTTAAGAAGCTGATCGCAGTGCTGCGGTTCCTGCATTTCACAAACGTAATTGTAAGAACACTCCCACAAAGGTACGATCTTCCGGACTGGTCCTGTGTTAACAGAGAAATTCGATGAATGAATTCCAAGTTAAAAATCTTTTGTGCCAAATTTGTAAATGTAAAGCTCATGGATATTGAAACTTATGAAAGAAACTGTTTTACACGCCATGGAATGCATCACAACAAACAGGGTAGGAAAAGATTAGCTGCGTGCATTAACGATGTACGTGAAGAGATATCTCACGATAACGATAACAGACCTGTTATTGCAATGGAAGCTCCTTCATAGGAAACTAAGATGGTGGACCAATGCCTATGGAATTAGGTCCAAAAGAACTAATGAAGCGAGGGACTGTAAATTTGCAGTAAAAATCCACATACGTGTGAACTTTGCCGACAGTTTAATAGATACTGTAAGTTCTGTAGTCAGTAAAAATTGCTTCATAATGCGCATAAATGTAGGTGGTGTGTCAGGAGAAATGAAGAACAAACTATATGACTTCGAAATACTCTTAGGCAAATAAACTCTGTAAAAGTCATATGTTTGAATGAACATTGGCTTAAATCGGACAATGTCAAGCTACTAAATTCACTCTCAGGATACAAGTTAGCATCGAGTTTTTGCAGAAAAAAGGGGTATGGGGGATCATGTATATTAGTTGAACAGACACAAAACTTCAAAGCTAAAACAACTTTTGATTGTTTAAATGAGGAACAGGTATTCGAAAGCTGTTGCATTGAGCTGTCTGAATACGGTTTACTAATCACAAGCATATATCACATCCCGGAATATTGGGCTACGAGGGCATTTCTAGAGAAATTTGAAACATTGCTAAGTAGGTTGCAGGCAGGGAAACTATATAAAAAGATTGTAATTTGTTCTGATTTTAATATAGATATAAGAGACGAAAACAGATTTGTTACCACTCTGAAGGATTTGTTGGCTACCAATGGCTTAACAATAAATTTTACTGAGTACACCAGGGTAATAGCCACTTCTGCCACAATCATTGTTAATATAGTGAGCAGGAAAAATTATGGAAATACAGAAAAACATGTATTTAGTATTAGGAATCTCTGATCACTCAGCACTTTTTATGTCATTGCCATACATAGACAAAACATATAGGCCCATAGTATAATTGGTCAGAAATTTCAGCCAGCCAAATATAAAAACATTTATCTTGAAATTAAAGGAAACCCACTGGACCTTCAGCAACCAGTGTTCAGTAAACAATAATTACAACCCTTTCATATCTGAATTCAAGAACATTTTCAACAAATTCTTTCCCCTCGTATTAACACATGATAAATACAATAAAAGTAAGACATGGATTATAGAAGGTATCAGGATCTCTAGTATTAGAAAGAGAGAAATGCATAAGGAAGCGAAAACTAACCATGATGCTGACTTTATTAGGTACAAAATCAAGTACAAAAAATATTTGATCGGGTAGTTAAACAAGCAAAACAAATGGCAAACAGTAAATATATAGCTAATGCCTCAAATAAATCAAAAGTAGTATGGCAGGTTGTCAAGAAAGAAACAGGTACTGAAGAAACCAAACATTTTAGTTACAAACTAGAAATTGGTGGGAATACTGTTACTAATGCTCGGCACATCTGTGAAGAATTTAATAGGTACATCATAACCACAAACAAAATTCATAGCTTCTTGTTTCCACAAATAAGACCTGATGCAGTACTGCAGGAATCAAGAGAGTTTAAATTTACTGCAGTATCATGTCAGGAAGTAGCTAATATCATACAATCCCTACAAAATCTTAAATCTGTGGGCTGGGATGAAATTCCAACAAATATCATAAAGGCAGGAAGTGACAGCATTGCACCTCAACTCTGTAAAATAATAAACCAATCATTTGATGAGGGCTGCTTTCCAGACAGACTGAAATATGCTGAAGTTTGTCCAATCTACAAAAAGGGAAAAAACAAGATGATTTAGTAAATTTCCACCCAGTGTCTATACTCCCAGTTTTCTTTAAAATAGTTGAACGAATAGTATGTAATCAATTAGAAAAGTACAATAAAGAAGGTAATATTATTCTCAATAACCAATATGGGTTTTGGAAGTGACAAACCACTTTACAAGCTGTAAATGAACTAATCTCTAAAGTAAGTAAATGCCTCAACAAGAAACAAAGTGTATCTGGTATTTTTTGTGAGCTCTCAAAGGTCACCATAAGCTACTGCTCCAAAAATTGGGTACCTATGGCTTCCATGGAAAATCTATAAGATGGTTTTCATCTTATCTCAAAAACAGACACCAAAGGGGGGTGATACATCAAAAGGGAGAGGAAACTTGCTCTAGCTGGAGAGAAATACAAGCAGGCGTGCCCCAGGCCTCAATATTAGGATCACTTCTGTTCTTATATTACATAAATGACATGCCTATCAAAGTAAATACAGATACAATACTTTACGCAGATGACTCAACTGCTGTAGTCTGTTGTAAAAACACTGAATAATTAGTATGGACCACGAAACAAACTCTACAAGAAATTTAACAATGGATAAAAAATAATGCTGTGAAATTAAATCTTGAAAAAACCCAAATCATACACTTGAGGACCAAACAAACTACTGAATGTATATCGCAAATAGAATATTGAGGAAAAGAACTAACCACAGTTGATTCTGTAAAATTTCTTGGGACAACTTTAAATAAAAAGTTGCAGTGAACCGACCATGTGGACAGTTTACTGAAGAGATTAAATAATTTAGTTTATACAATGAGGGTACTACACAGAGTAATAGATTTAACAGTGAAGCAAATTGTATACCACACGTATTTCATAACAGTTATAAGATATGGAATAACTTTTTGGGGTGTTGAAAAGACAAACTTCCTTCGAATCTTCTACAAAAAAAGAGCAATGACAAGAACTAATAGTAGACATTCATGCAAACCATTATTCGAAAGCCTGGACTTCATGACAATCCCTTCCATCTCCATCTATGAAATACTTCTCTTTGATCAGAAAAACTTGCATCTGTCTGAAGGAAATCCATTCACACATGCCTATGAAACTAGACATAAATTGAAATACATCCTACCTTGTCACAGACTCACACTATATGAAAATACTCCATATTACATGGCTCTGAAGGTCAGAAATAAGGTAAGGTCAACATCTGGGGAATCCACAATGGAGACCATTGGCACAAACCTAAAAAGCAAATGTTGTTATAGTCTAGAAGACTTTCTATATGAATAAAAATCAAATATTATGATTTAGAAGAATTTATAAATAGGAATAGGGAGTAAGGATACAAGTACAAATGGTATACTTTCAAAGCCTTATAGATACAAAGTATACACGTTCACTGTATATTCATGTTTATAAATAGAATTATAGTTTGAATGGTGTTTTGTAGTCCGTCCAGTACATCCATACGTCATATAGGTGTGTGAAGGCTATGGGAATGTTTCAATGAGTTACGAAAAGATTCAAATTTTAATGTTGTATATTTATTATAATAAGCAATGAATGTATTACATATTTCCTGTAGCATATAAAATACTCTTAACAACTGATGTTAAAGACTGACAAGTCACCAATGTTCTCAATCGAATGACTGTATAAAAATGTTATGTGACAATACAGTATCTTATCTATCTTATCTTAGATACCGTGTCTGTGGACTTTTATGGACTTTTGTCTAATTCTAAAAATGAATTTTGTTATGTCTTTATGGTGGTTGATGTATTTTCAAAGTTCATAAAAGCATTTCCTCTTAAGAAAGCTACAAGTAAGCAAATCATCTCTAAGTTTGAAAACATGTTTTCTTCAGTTGGGTATTCCTAAAACTATTTTATCTGACAACAGGTCACAGTTTACATCACAAGCTTGGAAAGATTTTATTGATCACACAAAAGTAAGCCATATTCTAACCTCATTGTACCGTCCTTCGAGTAATCTTGCAGAAAGATACACCAGAGAGATTGGTAGACAGTTTAGAACATATTGTTGTAAGAATCATACCAGTTGCATAAATTATGTCAGTGATTTTGGGGATATTATGAAGAGCTTACAACATTCTTCAACAGGTTTTTCACAATTTGAAATCATGTTTAATACTAGACAAGCCCTCATTTATTTCTGAGAATGTTGAGTTTCCTCCATGTAAAATTCTGTTCATTGTTACAATCAATATGTACTAGCTCTGCATTTAAAGTTAAAATTATTTTTTTAGACACATTTGAAATTATGAAATATTTGGCTCAGTTAAAATTTCTATTGTTAATTACGCAATTTGGTACTGTTTATTATGTTTATTTTATAATTCATTTATACATTAATAGAAATTCATTTGCCAAGAAAATTTATAAACCATTTGTAGTATTGTTATTACCACAGGGTGAGAAGATAGTAGTGGGCATGCCTCTAATGTGATCAGACATGTTTCTGTATTTTGGAGGAACAATGTAATTTCAGCTTTGTTAATGTTAAAATTCAAAAGACAGTGTGATCTAGTAAAATGTGGAGCAAATAAATTCCAAAAAGAAACAAAATTCTGTGCAGGCATTTTTCTAAATCTTTTACACCAATTGGAACCATGAGAACCTAAAATGTGAAAATTTCTGCTTCAAGAATCAGAACCCTAGACATGAAGAACTGGAGCAAACTGTGTGAGAAAAGAAGGTAAGTAAAAAATTTAGTGTAAATTTTACTCATCTAGAATTATCTGAAATGGCTTTAATATCGACGTTAGTAGTGACTCCATGGATGACGACGTTCCACCAGAGGAAGCCAACAGGGAATGTCAAGAGGCAAATAAGGCATGTTTTGGTGGTTTATCTGGATACTGATTCCATTACCGTTACGTGGAATGACATTAACTTTCATTACACCTGCATTGAATTACTTTCCAAACGTTCAAGATGCCTGGTTCAATTCAATTCAATTTATTAGCGTCCTTGTAGTATCATTGAAATGATATAGGACTTGTCAATAAACATTACAATTTAAAATACAATTACATGAAAATTTGGAATTGAATTTACTTGTCACTTAGACATTACAATTTTAATAGTACTTTTAGAACATTAACATAAAAATATACAAGTAGGATAACAACGTAAAAAAAAAAAAAAAAAAAAAAAAAAAGGTTAGTGATTCTCACATCAAAGATTATTTACATTCTTACATTAACAGTTTCACACTTTCATAGAAACAGCAAGTATTTAAATGTGAGCAATTACACATTTTCATTATGTCAGGGAAATATTAACTGCGCTTTTATTGTCAACGATTCACAAACTCTTCGATACTGTAAAAACTATTGCTCAATAACATGTTTTTTAATTCTCTTTTAAATATGTACAGTTTTGGTATTATTTTTAGTTCTTTGGGGAGAGCATTGTAGAGGATTTTGGGTTGGTATAGTACACTTTTGTGATACATAGCTGTTTTATGAATTTCTCTGTGGAAATCATTCCTATTCCTTGTTTCGTAGTTGTGAAATTCTCTGTTTAATGTAGAAAATTCCTCGTGTTCTTTTAAGAAACATATGCTTTCATATATGGTTTCAACAGGACGGAGTGACATCACACATTGCACGGCAATCAATGGCATATGGGCAAGAATTGTTTGGCAACCGTGTGATCTTACGATTTGGTAACATTCTCTGGCCACCTAGATGGCCAGATTTACCGATTTGTGATTTTTTTCTTTTGTGGCTACCTCAAGAACAACGTCTATACAACTTACCAAGAGCCCTTGTGAGTTAAAACAGAGTATTCGGGATGCTATTCACAGTATCCCAGCTGTGTTATTGCAGAGGTCAATGAGTAATTTCAACAGCAGATTTCACGAACATATTCATACAGAATGACACAATCTAAAGGACATAATTTCTAAAAAATGATAAATGCCATCAGTGTTTTGTAAATGGCAAAGTTGCAAGCTTTCAACTACTATGAATGCAATTCCTTTCATTCATCACTTCTTGTTTTATTGGAATATGGAAATGTTCCCATTTTTCTGTGTCACCCTGTACATTCTGTGCAAAAGTAATCGCAGAATTTGCCGCAATGAATCTAAAATGGGTTGCCAGAGAAAATACAGCAATTTTCGGTGTCTATAGGCCACCTGGGGCATGTATGGATACATTTTTCAAGAATCTCTCTAACTTGCTGATATACACAGACAGTACATTTTTTGTATTAAATGGCCATATAAATACTATGATAGAAGGGGATATTAATACAGACTTATTAACTAATGATGCCAACACCAAAAAGCTACACCCCCTACTCGACAGTTTCAGTTTGACGAGAGTTATCCATGAACCAACTAGAGAGATTACCAACAGTAAAACATGTCTGGATAATACGCTACTGGCCATTAAAATAGCTACACGATGAAGATGACGTTCTACAGATGAGAAATTTAACTGACAGGAAGAAGATGCTGTGATATGCAAATAATTAGCTTTTCAGAGCATTCACATAAGGTTGGCGCCGGTCACGACACCTACAACGTGCTGACATGAGGAAACTTTCCAACCGATTTCTCATACACAAACAGCAGTTGACCGGCATTGCCTGATGAAACGTTGTTAAGATGCCTCGTTAAGGAAGAGAAATGCGTACCATCATGTTTCTGACTTTGTAGCCTAATGCGATTGCAGTTTATCATATCGCTACATTGCTGCTCACGTTAGTTGAGATCCAACGACTGTCAGCAGAATATGGAATCGGTGGGTTCAGGAGGGTAATACGGAACGCCGTACTGGATCCCAAAGGCCTCGTATCTCTAGTAGTCGAGATGACAGGCATCTTATCCACATGGCTGTAATGGATCGTGCAGCCACGTCTCGATCCCTGAATCAACAGATGGGGACATTTGCAAGACAACAACCATCTGCACGAACAGTTCGACGATGCTTGCAGCAGCACGTACTATCAGCTCAGAGACCGTGGCTGCGGTTACCCTTGACGCTGCATGACAGGCAGGAGCACCTGGAATGGAGTACTCGACGACAAACCTGGGTGCACGAATGGCAAAACGTCATTTTTTTGGATGAATCCAGGTTCTGTTTACAGCATCGTGATGGTAGAGTCCGTGTTTGGCGTCATCGCAGTGAATGCACATTGGAAGCGTGTATTCGTCATTGCCATACTGGCGTATCATCCAGCGTGATGGTATGTGGTGCCATTGGTTACACCTCTTGTTCGGACTGACCCCACTTTTGAGAGTGGACATTACATTTCAGATATGTTACGACATGTGGCTCTACCCTTCATTCGATCCCTGGGAAACCCTACATTTCAGCAGGACAATGCACGACCGCATGTTGGTCATGTACAGGCCTTTCTGGAAACAGAAAATGTTCTTCCGCTGCCCTGGCCAGCACATTCTCCAGATCTCTCACCAATTGAAAACGTCTGGTCAATGGTGCCCGAGCAACTGGCTCGTCACGATATGCCAGTCACTACTCTTGATGAACTGTGGTATCGTGTTGAAGCTGCATGGGCAGCTGTACATGTACACGCCACCCACGCTCTGACTCAATGCCCAGGTGTATCAAGGCCTTCATTACGGCCAGAGGTGGTTGTTCTGGGTACTGATTTCTCAGGATCTATGCACCCAAATTGTGTGAAAATGTAATCACACGTCAGTTCTAGTACAATATATTTGTCCAATGAACACCCGTATATCATCTGCATTTCTTCTTGGTGTAGCAATGTTAATTGGCAGTAGTGTATAATAATAAATGTGACCTATATTACCTACAGAACAGCTGTTCTAAAAACTAGCCATCTCTGATCAAAACGCAGTACAGCTTCAACTGGAGGCAAATTAGATGCCGTTTGCCACTAAAAGGAAACTATATGTCAGAAAAAGAATAATGTACAATGAAAACATCAATAGACTGAACTGCATATTAGCACACATATCATGATTTTTAGAACAATAGGTTTGCCTGTGATGGCTTTGCTGCTGAGTTCTACTATTGTTTTGATGCAACATGCCCCCTTGCAGCCACAGAAGTTGAACAAACTAAAACTATAAACAGAAGTATATGGAAAAATAATGATGTCATTGAAGCAAGGGAAAAATTAAAATTATTCCAGAGAGCAATGTTGAATAACAGACTAAATTTCAAGCTAAAGGAGGCTTTCAAAACTTACCAAGAATACTATAAAAATTTATTGATACAGACCAGGAGCAGCTATGTTGCAAACAAGCTTCAGGCTTCACACAGTGTTACTACTGGTGTCTTGGGAGCGAGTATCTATTTTATAACAGGCAAGGCAAAAGGTGTATCGACTTTAATATTGACCACAATGGGATGGTAACAAAAGACGAACTTGGAATTGCTAAAATATTCAATGAACATGCTTCTTCGGCGGGGGAAGCTATCAATGACAAACATAATAACCTGCAGTATAATTTTAAAGGAAATCCATCTGAGCATAACACACATCTAGCCCCACAAACTGCAAAGAAATAATTAACATCATTAGCTCTCTAAAATCTTCCCATTTCACAGGCATGATGACCTCAGTATTAATGTATTAAAAGCGTGCAGACAAACTGTGTCTGTAGCAGTAAATAATGTAACAGAATCAGGCACCTTCCCAGACAGACTAAAAATAGCTCAAGTAACACCAATCTTTAAAAAGGGGACAAACTCAAAATTCAAAACTACAGACCCACCTCAATACTTCCAGTCTTTTCCAAAATAGTTGAAAAAGTCATATACAGCAGAATTATGAGCTCTCTCCGGATGCACTACCCAATGTTTGTAAATCAAAATGGTTTCTTAATATGTAAATCAACCAGCAGAGTACCTGCTCAATTAATTGAAGAGATAACAAGTGACACAGAGAACAAGCAACATGTTGCAGGTATATACCTCCATGTTGAGAAAGCTTTCAACTGTGTGAGCGTCACAATCCTGTTAGAAAAGCGTGGAATATTGGAGTCAGAGGCACTTCTCATTACATAATAAAATCTTACATGAGTAACCGAAAACAGTTTGTACTGCTCAAAGCTGAAAGAGGTGTTCACAAATCCAAAATAACTAATATAAAAAATGGAGTGCCCAGGGCTCAGTATTGCGTCCTCTTCTGTTTTTAATTTATGTAAATGACATAAGATGTTGCACTCAGAATTCCAAAATAGTTCTGTATGCAGATTATACGTCCATTGTGTGGAAAAAGGGATCATTTAATAAACTAGAGACCCATTGTAATAACGTGACAAATGAAATTGCACAGTACTTTAATGAAATCCATCAAATGTAAGTGGTAGTAAAACATGACTCATGGAGTTTAACAACAGTAGTTTTAATGATGAAATTAAAGTATACAAAGGGAATGAATTAGTAAAAAAGACTTTAGTGTAAAATTCCTTGATTTAACAATTCAAAGCAATCTAAAGTGGGACACACATGTTGACACACTCGCATGTAAGTTGTCTAAGAATATATTTACAATTAATATGATTAGCTAGTTCTGCAAAGACATTGCCGCCCCACCCCTTATGAGTACTCTCCCTCCATCAGCTGCTTCATCCCCCCGCCCCTCTTCTGTCCATGCCAACCCCATCTGCCCGAGACTGTGCAGTGTCTTCTTCGTGCCTAATTTTTAGTGCAGTGTTTTAAACGGGTGATAACTGTTGTGTGTCTTTTCCGAAGTGTTGCGAACAGAAACCGTACTGTTGCTGGGTGTGATTTTTCTCTCTCTTGCGAACAGAAACCAGACTGTCACAGTGTTTCTCAACTGTCTGTCTACTAGTGTACCTGTCTTCTTCCAGTGTATTTAATTAGCAGCACCAACCCTTTGTTTTATATTTTAACTTCCACAACTTTCTGCCATTTTACAATTGAAAAGTCACCTGTTTTAATCGCCTGCTTTTATTACTTATTATCTTCTTATTATGTTTTACAAATTCTGTAGGTTGTAGAGCAGCGTACAAAGCTACTGCCAGCCCGACCCATTCCGGGGGGATTTGAAACCGAATAAAAGAAAAATAAAAAGGTTGTGGTTATAGACAGATATTTAAACACACTCCATCATAAAGGCTAAAATTGCACGGTCATTTCGAAAACAGATTATAGATAAGCCTCTTACGAGTATTTTCATGCGTATTACACACATATATCATCCATTAACTACAAAAATATTCAATCTGGTCTCTACTACGTAACTTTTACCAAATGTTTAACAGCTGTATTCAAAAGGCGGATATTTTTTGCAACAGTACAATACTCAGCTAAACTTTTGTCTGTATCTCAAAATTTTCCGTTAGTACAATTTCCAATTTCAACCTGTAACAGTAAGATCAGTACATTCCACTGTTTTGACGTGCACATCATCAATCTTAAAACAAGCAAGTTTCCGACCTAACCTAGACCTTGGGCTTAGCTACAGGTCAGTCTGTCATCACAACCAACATTAAAGGTGGGAGGGATACAGTGATGAGTATGAGAATCTAGCAGGCCTTTATCATTAAATATATGGCAGAAAATTTTGGGGAATAGGATGAAAGATCAGAATGGAATTTTTGTTATTCAATTACAGTATAGTTCACATTTATTTAGCACCCCTTTCTCATCACATAACGTCTTCAGTTACGCACTGGACCAATACTCATTTTGCACAGTTTATTATCAACTATGGCTCTTTTAGGCTGGTAATTCTTGAAGAGTCATTTTCAATCTTCGTGATTATCTCTTTTAGATGTGGCTGGGTACATAAAGCATCCACTAATCGAAATGGGAACTGTGTCTGGAAAATCACGAGGATTATTAAACTTCTACTAATCACTAGCAATATAATTCACATTATTCAACTGCTAATATTTCTGGTAATGAAAGCACTTTAGTGTGGGGAGGTTTCACACTTTGCACAAATGATGTGTAAGTTCATTCACAAACACAGAAACTAACCTTACTTCTGTCGAAGACGGTGTAAGGCCGACGTGACAACTTTTCCAGTTCTGTTATCACTGATATTTTGAATTATCGCTACATCGACTGACTTACATTGTGGTTCAGGTACTTGTGAAGGCGTAAAAACGTGTTCAGAACACATTCTAAACATGAACTCCTATGGACCAGTGTGGTAATTGCTGTTATGATTCTCGACATAACACTATTAATTTAAACTAAACTAACAATTTAAAGTAAAGCCAAAGGAAGGACGTAAGTAATACATACTTCATACTGATTGTTTCGTTGAAATTTTGCCTGTGGACAAGTCTCATTTGCGACAAATGACCGTGTAACATCTACGGTGATTAATAGCAGAAATCGCCGAAATAAGAGAGCGTCAGGGATAAAAGTTGCTAGCGAATTCGTGAACTGCAACACCAATCATTACACTCCTTTGATGAACATACACTTAGCCTTAATTTTTATTAAATATGACTCACACACGAATCAACAGCGCGAATGGTTTACTATGTAGAACATTTTACCACAAATATTGTTAAGTATGATGATTCTCGGGCCCAGGAAATGACCTGGGGGGTCTCTGCAGACATCATGAGACTCTGGCATAAAATGGGGGTGATATGCGATTACAAGAACTCAGCAAGAGAGTTCTCACAGCCTCTGTCACCTCAATTCTCCAACTTCCTACCTACACGTGGTGCCCCTGTTAAGCCGAGCAACTCAGCGGAAGGTTGGGTAACCAACCCCAGCGGGAAACTGAGTCGGTGAGCAGATAGGAGTTGGAGGACAGTGGAAGGCAACGGGAAACCACCACTGAACTATCCCAAGAAAACCCCATGGCTTCGCTCAGCTCAAAATGTTCCGGAGTTTCAAGTTCCCCGATCGGATCTCCGGGGGGAACCAGGTTGAGAGGAGCTTCACGAAGAGTAAGATGGTGCAAAGAGAAGCACTGCATAGGAACATGGAATGTAAGATCCATGTATCAAGGAAAACTAGACATAGTGAAAAGAGAAATGGAGAAAATTAACATCGACATATTGGGAATAAGTGAAATGAGGTGGACTGGCATGGGTGAATTTGCTTCGGATGGCCATATGGTGTATTATTCTGGGCACGATAACAACAGAAGTAATGGAGTAGCCTTCATAGTTAGTGATAAAGTGAGAAAAGCTGTGATGGGATGCAAATATAAAAATGATAGAATGATGTCCATCAGACTTCAAGGTCAGCCCCTCAACATCACAGTAATTCAAGTTTATGCACCAACAACCGATGCTGAAAAGGAAATTATTGACCAGTTCTATGGAGATTTACAAGAATTACTACTGTCAACACCAAAAAAGGATATCGTCTTCATAGTTGGAGATTGGAATGCAAAAGTGGGAAATGAAGCTGTAGAAGGTATAACAGGGAAATATGGTCTTGGTACAACAAATGAAGCTGGACAGAGACTCCTAGAATTCTGCCAAGAAAATTCATTGATAATTACTAATACACTGTTTCAACTACCAAAACGACGCCTATATACCTGGACTTCGCCAGATGGCCAACACCGGAACCAAATTGATTACATACTTTGTAATCAGAGGTGGAAGAGCGCGGTTCAGTCAGCTACAACAAGACCTGGTGCTGACTGCGGATCAGATCATGAGCTCCTGATTGCAAAATTTCGGATGAAACTTCAGAATGTACCAAAAAGTATCCCAACTTGCAGATACGACCTTAACTCTATACCCTCCGACTATGCTGCAGAGGTACAAAACAGATTTAATGTATTACAGCTGGAGGACAAAAGCTCGCAAGAGATGTGGACAGAAGTAGCTAATACTGTCAAGGAGGCAGCAGAGAAACACATTCCCAAGAAAAGGAACAGTAAGAAGGCTAGATGGCTATCAGTTGAGGCACTGCAAGTTGCAGAAGAACGAAGGAAAGCAAAAATCAAGGGAGATAGATCAGCTATGTTTGAATTAAATAAAGATTTTCAGAAATTAGCTAGAAGAGATAAAAATATATTCTTTAATGAACAGTGCAAGGAAGTTGAAGATAGTAACGTAATGGGGAAGACAAGAGATCTTTATAAGAAAATTAGAGAAATTAAAGGAAAATTCCAGGCAAAAATTGGAATGATAAAAGATAGAAACGGGAAAGATCTGAGTGAAGCGGAGGATGTTAAGGAAAGATGGGCAGAATATGTAGAAGACCTATACAAGAGAGAACTGCATCATGACAGGGCTCCTACTGCTGATGTTAATGTTAATTTAGAACTAGAGCCAGATATTTTGGAGAGCGAAATCCAGTGGGCCCTTGAAAATATGGCTGATAACAAAACTAGTGGACATGATGAAATACCAGCAGAATTGTTTAAAGTCACTGGAAAGGATGCAGTGAAAGTGCTGCACTCAATATGTCAAAAAATATGGATCACGCAGCAGTGGCCAGAAGACTGGAAAAGATCAGTATTCATCCCCATTCCAAAGAAGAAAAGTTCTAAAGAATGCTCAGATTATCGAACAATCGCACTTATTTCACATGCTAGCAAAGTTATGTTGAAAATCTTACAAAATAGACTTCGCCAATATCTAGATCGAGAGCTGCCAGAAGAACAAGCTGGATTTAGGAAAGGAAGAGGAACTAGAGATCAAATTGCTAACATTCGGTGGATTATGGAAAAAGCGAGAGAATTCCAGAAAGATGTGTACCTCTGCTTTATTGACTACGCCAAAGCCTTTGACTGCGTCGATCACAACAAATTATGGAACGTACTGAAAAACATGGGTGTACCAGATCACCTCATTCATCTGATACGGAGTTTATACCTTGACCAAGAAGCCACGGTGAGAACTATGTATGGAACAACGAAATGGATAAGGATTCAGAAAGGGGTCCGGCAAGGCTGCATACTGTCACCGTACTTATTCAATCTGTATGCAGAACATGTCATGAGGAATGCAAGGCTAGATGAAGGAGAAACAGGAATTAAAATAGCTGGAATAAATGTAAACAACCTCAGGTACGCGGATGATACGATCCTATTGGCAGAAAGTGAAGAAGATTTGAGAACACTCTTACTGAAGGTGAAAGACGAAAGTGAAAAGGCTGGTCTTATGCTGAATGTGAAGAAAACGAAAATTATGGCAACTACACCTACCAATTCGTGGGATATAGCAGGAGAAACCATGGAAGTAGTGACCATATTCAGTTATCTCGGTTCCCAGTTCTCTGCTGACGGTGACTGCAGCCATGAAATCCGGAGACGCCTGTTGCTCGGTAGACAGGCGATGTCAAACCTTGACAAGGTTATAAGGTCCAGAGATATAACACTAGCAACAAAGATCCGTATTGTGAGGGCTATGGTCTTTCCAGTTGTGATGTATGGATGTGAGACCTGGACCATTAGAAAGGCTGAACGGCGAAGAATTGACTCCTTCGAATTGTGGTGTTGGAGGAAACTTCTTAGAGTTCCATGGAGTGCAAAGAGAACCAACAGATCAATTTTGGAGCAAATTAAACCAGATTTCTCCCTGGAAGGTCTAATCTTAAAACAAAAGCTGACCTACTTTGGACACACAATGCGAAGGCATGCCTCGCTGGAAAAAACATTAATGCTGGGGAAGATTGAAGGAACTAGAAGAAGAGGACGTCAGAGGATGAGATGGATCGATGGCATCACAGAAGCAATGTGTTCCAACCTGGAAGGTCTACGGGAGAAAGTGCAAGACAGGAAAAAGTGGCGTGATTTGGTTCATGGGGTCACGAAGAGTCGGAACCGACTAAACGAATAGAGAGAGATGATGATTCTCGTCATAAAGAATTGGAAGATAAATGCGTTTATAAGAGCAGAATAAAAACAGATGAAACGAGTTAATTGCTTATCCAACACCTGCCTGTAGAGCTTCTAACTGTGAACTGAAATCAAATATGAAGAATTATTCAAATGATTTAGAGTCAAGCTCTCGACAGCAGTGTTGCTAGACACCACCGACAGATGGCACCCTGATACGCTGGCTGAGAAAGTGTGGCGGTTCTCATTTGCTTTACTAACACAGCAATCGGCAGTTACCTAATATTTGTAGCCGCACAAGTCGTATACTTCGCTTGTTTAAAATAGGAGATGTGATGCATTTTGATACGTTTCATGAACATTGTACATGCGTGTTGTACTACTATTTGCACTTGACGCATTTTACTGTAGTATGAAAACAGCTATAAAATAACGAGAAATTAAAAAAAAAATCGATAATATTATTCACATTACATTTGCATGTCTGTTATAGTTTTCATGTCTTGTTACAATTCCACGTGTCCTGTAATAATACAGTACACGCAAATAAACAAATAATAAAAGCATATTTCAGGGACTAGATACTTTACTATCTGTTGGTCCAGTCATATGCGTTACTGTTAGTATCATTCCAACAACTTCTCGCGACTAAATGCGACGACTCATCAACACAACACTATGCGGCAATTTTCATCACATATTAGTTCAAGTTAAAAATTCTTCGTTGATGCAGCTTCTGTTGTATGTTCCCCGTATTTACATTTTTTTTATTTTTATTCACCCTCAGTGGGATGGGGGGGGGGGGAGGGGGGGGGGGGACTGGCAGCAGTGCAATATGCCGCTTTGCGGCCTACAGAAGAGTCTTAAAAACATAATGAGTACAGAGTACAGTATAAACAATAAAAACAGGCGATAAACCGGCTGATTAAACCACATTGTAATTAGACAGGCAAAATTCAAAAACCTGGCGACAGTCTTGTTTCTGTTCGGAAGAGTTAAAAAACACATCTAGTGACAGTATGTTGTCTGTACACAGCACATAAAAAAAACCGGCACCTACAACACTTCAACACTGCACTATAAAGCAGAGACGAAGGCTGATTGTGGGGGGGGGGGGGGGGGGGTGGACCCTTTCAAAAGAGAAGGCAGAAGGGTTGGAATAGCAAAAAGGGGGGAGCCAATGGATGGAGAGGACACAGTAAAAGAGGGGGGGAGGGGGCATGGCAGATGCGAGAAGGAGTGGGGAAAGCAGTGAAGGGGAAACCAAAAGTAGTCAGGGGAGAGAAAGGAGTCAGAGAGAGGGTAGGTGGGGAAAAAGGGAACAGGATGGAAATGGAGGGGTGAGGGAGACAAGGAAAAGGATAGAGGGAGGGGGGAGGGGACAGCCAGAGTTGATAGGAGGGACAAATGGAGGAAGAGAGAGCATCATCCGGGAGGGGGAGTTTACAGAAGCCACTTTGGGAAAAGAGATGTAGGGGTGAAGGGTAGGGGGGACACAAGGGTGGAGGTGCAGCAGCGGGCAGAGGTTGGAGAGGAGAGGAGCAACCAGGGGATGGGGGACATCAAGTCAGTGGGAGGTAAAGAGGCCTTGGATATGGTCAAGTAAAAGCAGCAGATGGGGGAAAAGAATCAAGTCATAGAGGATCCACGTGGAGGATGGGAGGCGTATACGGAAGGCGAGGCAAAGTGCATGGTGCTCGAGGATCTGGAGGGGACTTATAGATTTTTTTTGGGGGGAGGGGGGTTATTCAGGCGGGACTGGCATAACAGAGAATGGGACGGATTAAGGATTTGTACGTGTGGAGGGTTCAACGCCCACGCCCACATCCAACCAGAGAGGAGTTTAAGGCTGTTGTGGGCTTTGGATTGGATAGGGCAGAGATGAGGGATCCAGGTAAGAAGATGGTCAATGGTGAGTCCAAGGTAGGTGAGTGGGGGGGGAGGGGGTGTAGAGACGGACAGGATGGACAGAAATGGTAAGGGGAAAATCAAGGAGCCGGAAGGAGTGAGTGGTTTGACCTACAATGATTGCCTAAGCCATGCAAGGATTGATTTAGAGGAGCCACTGGCTACACTATGTGGCAAAAAGGTCAAGGTGATTCTGGAGAAGATGTTTGGACAGTTGAAGGGTAGGAGCGAGGCAAGGAAGGCAGTGTCATTGGCATACTGCAGGAAGTGTACTGGGGGGGGAGGGGGGGGTTGCAGCATATCTGCTGTGTACACGAGGTTGAGGAGAGGGGAGAGAACACAGCCCTGGGGTACACCCGCAGAGGGGCAGAAGGTGCAGGAATCTGTTGTGGATGGTAATGTAGGAGGGGCGGCAGGAGAGGAAGGAGGCATTCAGATGGATACAGATGATAAGAAGGGTGTAGGTCTGGAGTTTAAATGGGAGAGTGGGAGGCCAAACAGAGTTGTAGGCATTTTCGAGCTCTGGAGAGACAGAAATGACAGTGCGACGCGAATTAAACTGGAGGGAGAGGTGACGAGTGAGACGTAGAACTCGGTCGTCGGCAGAGGTGGTAGGTCAAAAGACAAACTGGGTGTCGGGGAGGAGGTGATGTCGGTGGAGGTGGTGACGGCTGTGCCGGGTAAGGATGGATTCTGAGAGCTTGCTGAATATGGAGGTGAGACATTTAGGGTGACAGGAAAAGGCATCAGATAAAGGCTTTTTGGGTTTGGAGAACATTAGGATATGGGAGGTTTTCCACAGGTCGGGGTAGAAGCTGGTGGCAAGGATTACGTTGTAGAGTGTGGCGAGGACTGCAAGGATGGAGGGAGGGCAGTGTTTGACATGGCAGTAGGTAATGTGGTCACGGCCAGGGGTGGTGTTGCATTTAGTGTGGAGTGTGAGGCTGATGGGGTGTTAAGTTCTGATGGTGGTGTGTGTCCCAAGTACTGGAAGGTAGGAGCAAGGGGAGGAGCGGTGGTATCCAGACATTTGATGATGTTGGGGAGGGGGGAAAACCAAATTGTGGAACAACAGGAACCGAAAATCATTCGGATACGTGAGAGGCAAAGTGGTTGGCCTTACTGAGGTTGTCAGGAAAGGGACGGTCATCACGGAGGAGAAGGTAGTGCGGGATAGAGCGGTTCCCAGTAAGGCAGTGGAAATCAGACCAGTACTTGGAAGAGATTATTGAGAGCACGGCATTGAGTTGTACACAGGTCTGTCGCCAGGCACGGCGTTTCTTCGCAGTGAGCACGTTGCAGATACATCGTAATTGCCAGTGGCGGGTGAGTGTGTCTCGGTCACGAGTGTGCGGAGGAAGGATCGGTAGAGGCGACGAGATTTACAAAGGAGAAGGATGGCCTGTGAGGGCAGGGCTGGCCGGTGAGTTTGAATGGCTTTGGTAGGGATACAGGTGGTTACAGCGTCAGACGAGGTCCAGTGGAGGACAGCAGATCGTGAGATGTCATCGGGAGATTGGAGGGTAGGGTCATCGCGTTTGACCTGGGTGTGTACAGAGTATCGGTAGGCATCCCAGCTGGTGTGGGAGTAATCGTGGACAAGTTTAGGAGGAACGTCAGGGGAGGAACGGGACGGGGACGGCGATCGTCACAGATAGTGAGGAGGACCGGGGCGTGGTTGCTGCCAGTTATGTCAGGGACTTCTGCAGTGATACGCCCAAGGAGGTTGGGAGAGACTAGGATCACGTCAGCTGGAGTGTGGGACTCTGGTCGGGTGTGATGGGGTGTCCCTGTAGGGTGGTGAGAAACCGATGGAACCGCTGAAGTTCGGCAGGAACACGGCTGTGGATATTGAGGTCTGCAGCAATCACACAGGTGGAGAAGGTGCGGTAAATGTGGGCCAGGAAATCGTGTGTGTGTGTGGGGGGGGGGGGTTACAAGGGCGGATGTAGATGGTGGCACATGTGACGGTAAGGGTGGGGAAGAAGAGGCTGAGGGTGAGATGCTCTGCAGGATTGTTGAGGAGAGGCATATTTCTGTCGGCCAGACTATAACTTAAGGCATTTCTCACTTTCAGAGAGCTGAGGCACATAGTGTCAAAAGCGCAGTTCCTTTGGTTTAGCGAACATGAAACTTACCAAAATACTTCACATCTCTGAGTTTTAAACAAGCAAAGTATAAGACTCGCGTGGCTAGAAATATTGGGGTGCTGCCGACTGCTGCGTGCTGTAAGCAAAACAAATGAGGGACCCGCCGCACTTCCTCAGGAATAGTATCTTGCTACCATATGTCGGTGACATCTTGCAACACTGTGTTCCAGAGCTGCATGCTAAAAAATTCAATTTCTGTTTGCAATTCATTCTGCAGGCAGACGCTGCAAGTAATAAACAATACCTTCGCTCCAAGTGTTTTTGGTCTGCTGCTATAAATGCATATTTCTTCCAATTATTTATGACGAGAATACTTCAGAGCTAGCAGTATTTGTGGTAGAGTCTTCTATATATAGGACTATTTATCACATTTCCTTTCGGCTGGGTATGACATCCACTCCAGACCTATGCCCTGCCTATCAATTTTGTTTGTCTGGTCACTACCTTCCTCTCATGCCATCCTGCCTATGTCACCCTCCATGATACCAACACCCATATCTTTTACCCCACTGCTGGCATCCCCCATGGCTCAGTCCTCTCCCCTCTCCTCTATCTCTAGCACACCGCAGATATGCCCAAGCCACCCCCACCTGTTCACCTGCTCCAATATGCTGATGACACCACCTTCCTGGCTCTCTATCCCACCCTTCAATGGTAACAACACACCCTCCAAACCCACACTGACCAATTCACCACCTGGTGCAACCAGTGTTTCTATCGTATCAACCCCTCCAAAACCCAGGCCGCACCACTCGCTACTTCCATCTCCACGACTTCATCCTAATCATTCATGGTCATCTCATCCAGCTCAGCCTCACCCTGAGATAGCTTGGCCTCACCCTTGACCACCACCTCACCTAGACCCCCCATCTCCCGAACGTCCAGCAGAAAGCCCATTCCCACCTCTGTCTCCTGAAACTGCTGTCTGGCCGGAAATGCTGTTTCACCCTTCCACCATCCCCCACACCTACAAATCCCTCATCCGTGCTATCCCCTGTCATCCCAGCGCTACCTGGATCTCCTATCCTCCCACTTTTGTAAGGCCCTCGAAATTCTAGAACACCACACGCTCTGCCTTGCCTTCCGTATCCGCCTTCTGTCCCCATACAACTCCTGTATGACTTCATCCCCTTCCCACACCTCCTCCTTTTCCTCCAACATCTCTGCATCCTTTACACTGTCCGCAGGCTCGATGCCCCCTACCCCCTGGTGTCCTCCGTCCCCTCCACCCCCCGCGCATTGCCGCACCTCTGTTGCTGTATCCCTACCTCTCTTCACCTCCACACACTCCGTCTCCTTCATCAAGACAAGCCACAGCAGGAGGTACTACTGAGGCTAAAATTTGATGAGGCAAAGGGTCTTGGTGAGGATGGGTGGAAGGGGAAGAAGGGGGTAGGAGAAGTATGAGAAAGGGAGGAGAGGTAGCCTTGATGATGTGGAATGGGTAGGGTGGGTTTAAAGTTGGTAGGAGGGGTAACTATCTGGACACAGTTCATAATTTGGGAGGGTAAAACAGTTGAAGTTACTCTGGGGAAGTATGTGGAGGGTGTGTAGGGTAGGGTTGGTGGGATGTGTTGGTAGAGGTGCAGCAGCACACTATGGTTGGAAAGTGTATGAGAAACTATAGGATTATTTGAGTAAAGTTTGCAGATGGTGTAGTTTGTTCAGGGTTGATCTGTGTGAGTGAGAAGAGGTGGGAATTTGATGAGTTGGTAAGGGATCCGTGTCAGAGAAGGCAGAAAGAAGCAAGGTTGAGGGCACGGAGTTCGAGGGTATGAAGGAACTTACAGAACTCGGGCAGCAAGTACCTGTGTAACATTTGCTTGGTAAAGGATAGGTTGGATTTGGGTTTTGTATGTGTGAAGGACAGTGGAGGGCTGCAATCTCCATGTTTGGCCAATTAGTACTCTCAGTCTATCGCACACTTTCTGTTGGATAGTTAGTAGATAAGATTTCCACAGTAAAATAATGGAGCTGACAGACATTATTGATTAATGAAAAAGATAACTGTATAAAAACAAATGTGTGTAACTATATTGACAATCTAATTTTGAACTAGGCAACATTGGAAACTATGTATATTGTGAAATTCATGATGCTGCAGCTAGCAATGAGAGCTTAGCAGAAAGAGCAGTATTTCAGTGAGGTACAGTTCATATAATGCTGCACTATTGGGTCTGTATGTTATCTGAAAACTTCTATTTGTGTTCTGAAGAACTATGAGCTTAAAGGGGTAATACTGGAATGAAGAAAAGTAATTTTGCTGGTTAACTGATTACTGTGGTGCTAAAGTGATGTGAATATCCTGACGGGCCAACTATTTGATAACATTTTGTGAGGATTTATTTTTCTGGCTGAATCAGAGTAGTTCTCATAGTTGAGTGGAGAAGTAGGACAATGATTTGGTACAACTTCTATTCCCTTAATTTTGAATTGAGTAGTAATTAAGTTACGTGATGGTGACTATTTTTTTTCATAATGTAATGATTAGTAAATCTACACTACTGCAAATCTTGAGTTTTAGCTAGAGGTAATGTCCATATTTTGGAGATTAAGGTGATAGGAGTCCACAAGTGAAGCGAATTTCAAACCAGGACTTGGCATTTTGTAAATGGGAAAGAAACCCAAAGCTTTCAAGTTTAACCAGTTTCAGACAGAGTTATAAACTAGAGTAACATTTTGCAGTGTAATGTGTACTTGATTTTAAAATTTTTACTAGTCCCCACCTTTTGTACTACAGTCAATTTTAGTGCCAAATTATTGCGACGTTATGAGAACTATGTAATGTATTTATTTACAAAGTAATGAGCATTATTTTCTATAAGTGTGAAACATTTTTTCCTTATACTTAATTAGAAGTAAAAGTGAGTGTACTAAAATATGGTATTTTGTCTTACTTTTTTGTGTACTGTGGCTGAGAAGAACCACCTCCAAGGAAACTGATAGCAGTGCATTTCCTTAATAAGTGCCACTTGGACCTGATGAAGGAATGAACATCTTGGTGAAAAAACGTGTTAAAACTCAGTAAAAGAGAGAAAGTGCTTTTGCAAAATACTAAACATTGAAATTTTCTGTCTGAAAATTAACTGCAATGTGCAGTGCAATTTGACTTTTGGCAACCCATGATGATTTATTGTTTGAAGCAGGACTGAACTTGTACAAAGTGATATGTGTTTTAGAATGTAAACTTTGTTTATCCAAAAAGGACATCACTTACAATGAAGACCTCTAATTTTTATTAAAAATATAACTAATGGATATTTTGTGCCATTGTATAACACTGTATGTAAATATCAATATAATAGAGGGAAACATTCCACGTGGGAAAAATTATATATAAAAACAAAGATGAGGTGACTTACCGAACGAAAGCACTGGCAGGTCGATAGACACACAAACAAACACAAACATGTTTATATATAACTGTATGTAAATATTTTGTTTGGGGATTTTCAAATGGCCAGTTCATATAACTACAAATTTGAAAAACATATGTATTGTAATTTTGATAATGAGATTTCTGATGTAATATTCTTTTGTGTGTCGATTGTTAAACCCACTTTCTGAGGTCAGTTGCGGTCATTGAACTGCCCAGTTAGCTCCTTCATGTCTCAAAGTATTATTTTATAATAATATGTGTATAGCAGTTAATACTCTTGATGAACTGTGGTATCATGTTGAAGCTGCATGGGCAGCTGTACCTGTACACACCATCCAAGCTCTGTTTGACTCAATGCCCAGGCACATCATGGCCGTTATTATGGCCAGAGGTGGTTGTTCTGGGTAGAGATTTCTGAGGATCTATGCACCCAAATTGTGCAAAAATGTAATCACATGTCAGTTCTAGTATAATATATTTGTCCAATCAGTACCCGTTTATCATCTGCATTTCTTCTTGGTGTAGCAGTTTTTATGGCCAGTAGTGTATATATGCAAATTATTTGTTTGTTGGGTTCTTGTTCCATGGATCATTTGCACTCCCTCAGGCCTGGATGCCTGCAGTGATACAGTTGGGAAGTGTGTCATACAGGTGTTTTATCCTCTCCTGAGGCATCATGACACACAAATATGGGAAACAGTACTCATTATCACGGATACTGGCACTGGGGTGGAGTTGATGTCCAAGCTGGTCCCATACATGTTCTTTCACAAACAGATCTTGGGATTTTGCTGTCCACAGAAGTACCTCAACATCGAGAAAACAGGTTACAGAGGCATGTGCCATGTGTGGGTGAACATATCCTGTTGATAAATGGCACTACTATACTGTTACATGAGAGATGACACATGTGGATGCAGGATGTCTGTTGTGCCATCAGAGTTCTGTCAGTCACTACTAGCCTCGGCCTGAAGTCAGAACCGATGGCTTCCCACTATATCATTCGAAGTGTAACACTGCTGTGGCTCAGCTAAATGCTGTGGCTCTCCTAAGCATTGGAGGAATGGGTTCTGTCTAGGTCCCACAATACTCAGCAATGGTGGTCACCCCTGTTAGTGCAAAACCAATTTTCATCACACGATGTGGCTGGGAGGTTTGGAGTGAAAGGGACTAAATTGCTAGACCATCAGTCCTTTCATCAGTTAAGTGTTAAACAAGGTGAAATGCAAATCCTGGGAAGCCTTTGTGGAACTAGCTCAAGAAATAAATACATAAAAATAAAAAGATAAAAGCCCAGAGAAAAACAGCACAGACAATTCATTAAATGATCAGTTAATACAAGGCATTAAAACTGAGAAATGAGAAATAATAAAGAGAAACGAAAGGTGGGAAGGGTAAAGGCCAGCCTGGGCCACCAAGCAAGAACTCCCAGGGGACCTTGGGGGGAGAAGCAGGAGAGAGTTACCCCACCAATCCCTCAGGCAATCAATGAGGCCAAAAAGCCCCATCTTACAGGGATGAATAGAAACCACCTTCGCGGGGCAAATCGTAACACCAGGTCAGCTGCTTTGGTGTCATTTGCTAACACCAAAGCTAGTGTGTCAGGAAGATTAAGAGGCCACCTCAAAACAGCCAAATTAGGGCAGTCAATAAGTAAGTGGAATGTACCCACAGGTCAGCTAAGTGTGGCCAATGTGAAGTTAACAGAGGACGGTGGATTCCCTGCGAGAAGCGTGCAGAGGAAGACTGCCACATGATCGTGACTTCTTAAGTGTCCTCAGTTTGTTTGGGGGGACCAAGGCAGACTATTCTGAGTTCCAGACTTCCAACAATTGATGGCATATAAATAAACAAAGGTCTGGTTCTGGGACTCTCTTTCTCCTGAAATCCTAACATGAATGGGAGTCCAAGTGAAAATGACTGACCATCCAGCTTGATGGAGGTCAGAGGTGACATGCTGGACAGCCATAAACAGTGAATGAGGAGAGTAGCACTGGTCTATTAGCTGAAGGCTACTAAGGGAGTCACTGCAGATTAGGATACTTTTACCAGTCCAAGAACAAACATGGCTAAGGACTAGTTTAATGGCCATCAATTCATCAGTGAAGACACTGCAGCTGTTTGGCTGTGAGTGGAGTTCACTGCACCATGCATGTGTGTATGCAAAGCCTGTTCGCCCATCAGGTGTTGAGCCATTGGTGACTATCACTTCTGAACCTGGATACATCTCAAGGACAGCCAGGAACAGTTGGTGAAAAATCATGGGGTCAGATGAATCTTTTGGACCAAAGGAGACTCTGAGACAAATTTTAGGTTGAGGCACAAGCTGTGGGGCAGATGCGGTGTCTCCCAGACTGCAGGTGACAGTGAAGGAAGTTCCAGTTCAAACAGAGACACTGGTGGCATGCAGCAGTTGTAAACTCAGTTCTCCTTGTTGTGGGAGGTGGAGATTCTTTCCAGGGAAAAGGACTCAGTAGCTGAGATGTTATGGGAAGCTGCAAATACATATAGTGTAATTCAGCAGCTGTTGTTGGCACCTGATGGGGAATGGAGGAACTCCATCCTCGACTTATAAGCTGTCCCCAGGGCTAGTTTGGAAGGCTCGTGTCACAAGTCAGACTGCACAGTGACGAATGGGATCCAGTATTGGCAATGCTGAGGGTGATCCTGAATTATGTGCAAGACTGTAAGACTCCTACAGTCGAGACGGGACAGATTCGGGGCTTTGTAGAGCTGCAAAAGGATAGAGCGATCTGCACACCAGCTAGTGTTACTAGAGGAGCAACAATAAAAAAACAAAAATCATCAGTATATACAGCATATAAGGAGGGCAATACCAAAGATCCCACAGCCACAGCTAGAGCACTGATGGCCACCAGAAAGAGGGGGAGCTCAGGACAGAGACCTGTATGACCCTGTTTTCTTGGATATGGGGGGATACTGACTGAAGCACCTTCTGGAACCCAGAATGTACGTGACAACCAGTTCTTGAGAAAAATTGAGAGTGGACCCTGGAGACACCACTCATGTAACGTAGTAAGGATGTGGTGATGCCATGTCATGTTATAAGCCTTCTGTAGGTCAAAAAAGACAGCAATGAGATACTGGTGACCTGCAAATGCCATCTGGACAGTGACCACAAGAGGAACCAAATCGGCAGTAGAATGGCCTTTGTGAAAACTGCCCTGAGATCAACCAAAAGGCCCCAAGACTCAATGGGCTAACACAGCCATTTGCTCACCATTCATTCATGGAACTTACAAAGAACGCCGGTAAGTCTCACTGGACAGTAAATGTCCATTGTTAGGGGATTCTTACCCAGTTTCTCGTCACTGAGATGGGAACTCCTAATTGTTCCAGATCCAATTAATTGGACAGAATGGTTGCTATTGGTGTGAATGATATTCAGAGATAGTGTGAGATAGTGAGCAGTGAATGCTGATTTGCAGTTCTTCGAGGGTAGTGGGGAGTTGAGTAACATTGGCTTTGCTCTTGCATTGTGTGGGCACGGGGCTTTTAGGATCTGATCTTCATTGGAGTCGGACAGCCTTGCGACATAGTCACAATTTTTCGGCAGAACTTAGAATTCTCGGACAGCGTTTGAGGCCAGGATTTGAAACAGAGTTGCTGCACAGCAGTAGTCAGTGCCTACATCATCAGAACACTGCATACCAATGACATGCTGCAGATTTCAGGACTGGTAAAGTATTTTGCTGCTCTGGCATTGTAGGACCTATCAATTTTATACTGAAGTCCTCAACAACACGTGCGCCTGATTTGATACAAGTCCACCTTGCTTGTTTCTCCATGTGATCCCATTTGAGCTCTCACTACTAATCGCGATACCGCAACATAGTTGGGGAAGTAATATTTGATTCATTAGGACCTCTAGTCATTATTGTCAATCTATTACATCACAGAGAGTAGGGGCCCTTTGTTCTCAAGCCAACTCTTATTCTCATAATAGTTCAGTATGACCTAACCTTTAGCATACAGTTTGTATTGACAATCAAGTACCTTTGTGTTCTGATTTATAATAAATCACATTGTAATATTTAATCCACATACCATTTCATAGATAGATTTAGAATCCCATTTCCTGTCATCCGTTATGATAAAATTCCCATTTTCTTTACTGAGTAGATAATGATTTTTATTGAATTATTGTGAGTGTACACTTCTTACTTTACCAACTGGCAGGGTCCACTATCAGTTCCCTTCTTTACCGTTGTGCACATAATCGATTAGGTGGTAGATAAGGAGGGGGTTGAGTGTGTGTCCAGTTCTGATGCAAAATTCGCCAGAATTAAAGAGGTACAAACTCTTCCTCACCCCGGCATATCACAGAGGGAGAGGGAGATTTGATAAGAACAGAGTCCCTGCAGGGGATAAGCTGGGTGATGGCGGCACTGGGGATGTATTTATGGATTTCGAGGGTTTTGGAGGGGTCGATACGAAGAAAACACTGGTTGCACTAAGTGGTGAAATCATCAAGGTGCGCTTGGACGGTGCATTGGGACCGTTAAAGGTTAAGATAGAGAGCCAGGAAGGCGATGTCATCAGCATATTGGAGGAGGTGGACAAGTTGGGCTGGCTTGGGTATATCTGCGGTGTAAGTTAGGAGTTTAAAGAGAATACTGGAATGCCATATGCAGTTTTTTTATAATTTTTCGTTATTGTAATTTCAGTCCCTTGCCCCATATGGGCAGGAGAGGGCTGGCAGTGATACAGTCCACTGCTCTTCAGCCAAATGGCTTTACAATAAATTCAGAAATGAAGACTCTTGCATAAGAAGGGGGAGAAAAAGGGGGACATAAAAAACACAGTAAATGGAGATGATGGGAGATAAAATATACACTAATACAGGGACGTGTACTGGGGGAGAGTTAAAAAGCCTACATAAATTTAAAAGAACATAGGTGGAAATTCAAAGTGCACTTAAAAAACTCTGGAGGCAAACACAAGTTAAAAGTCGGCCACATGATTAAAATCACTTAGTGTAGAACACATAAAAAACGATGGAGCACTTATGAAGAATAAAAACCGCTGGTAGGGACTGCCGAGGGACTAGAAACTGGAGAGGAGGGAAAAAGAGGGGAGGAATGTGTGGGGGGGGGCTGGGGGGGGGGGCAGGAGGAAGAGGAAGAAAAGGGTGGGCAGGAGGTGCACCAAGAGGCAGGAGATGGGTGGTGTGGCAAATGAAGAGGGAAGATAATGCAGGAGGGAGCACAGAGACACAGAACGGGATGGAGGGGAGGGCATGGGAGAGGGAGGTGGTGGGGGAGGTGGAAAACTGCTCAGGGGAAGGGGAAGGGGGGGAGAGGGAGCCCTGAGGAATAGGGGAGGAAGGTTGGGCTAGAGTTGGTAGGTGGGGTAGATGTCAGTTCAAAGCTCATCATCTGGGAGGGGTAGGTGCTCAAAGTTGCATTCGGGTAGGAGATGGAGGGTGTGAAGATGAAGAGAGGGCGGGGCACAATAGTAAAGGTGCAGCAACAGGCTGGGGATGGAGAGGAAGGGGGACACCAGGGGTTGGGGGGCATCGAGTTGGCAAACGACATACAGGATGCGGATGTGTTCAAGGAAAAGGAGAAGTTGAGGGAAGGTGATGAGGTCATAGAGTATGTGTGTGGGTGACAGAAGGTGGATATGGAAGGTGAGGGGGAGGAGACAGAGGAGAGGGGAAAGGATGGAGCCTTGGGGCACGCCAGCAGATGGATAGAAAGTATGGGAGTTGGAATTGTGGATAGTGACATAAGAGGGATGACGGGAGGAGAAGGAAGCAATGAAATGGACGAGATTGGTGGGGAGATCATAGGTCTGCAGTTTGAAGGGGAACATAAGATGGCAGACACAGTCGTAAGCGTTCTGGAGGTCAATGAAAACAAAGATAGCAAAGTAGCGGGAGTAACGTTGGGTTGATGGGTAAGGTAATGGGGCTGGATCAGTGTGGTGATGTGTGCGGTGATGGGAGTGTTGATGTCAGAGGGAGTAATTGATCCAAATACTGGAAACTAGGGGTAAGTGGCAGGACAGAGGTATGAGTGCTGTCAAGAATGGTGGGGAGAGGGATTAATCAAAATGGGGATCGTCAAGAATGTAGAAGACCTTGGATAGGTGGGAAGCTAAATGGTTAGCTTTACTGAGGTTGTCAGGGAAGAGGTGGATGGACTTTGGAGAGGCAGGTGGGTGGGAGGCTGCAGGGGTCCATGGGCAGAGGAGAGGGTGAGAAGGACGGGGAGGTGATCACTGCCAATAGGATCGAGAACATCCACCACGATATGACCAAAGAGGTTGGGGGAAGCGAGGATAACATCCAGGGTAGGGTTACTTTCGGGACACGTGTGTTGTGGGAGAGGAACGAGATCACCAGGAAGGATGGCAAGGTACTGATGGCACTGCTAAAGGGTGGCAGGGTCACGGCTGTGGATGTTGAGGTCAGTAGTGATCACATAGGTGGAGAAGGTATGGTCAACTTGGGAAATGAAGTCGTAGGGGAGAGGAGCTGCGGGATGAACATAGATAGTGGCACAGGTGATTGTGAGGGAGGGAAGAAAGATGATGAGAAGTTCTTCAGTCAGGTCATTGAGGAGGGGATGTGGCCGGGAAGGGAAATACTTGAGGTGGCCAATAGCAACCCTGCCTCACGCGAGGGGTAGGGGATTGTCAGTGCAATGAAGTAGATAGGGAGAGGTGTGGACGACATGGTGAGGTTGGAGGAAGGTTTCATTAAGGATGAAGGAGTCGACCTGGTGCTGGGATAGGGTATGCATGAAGAGGTATTTGTTGGCAGGGAGGGAGTGGATGTTTAGGTAGAGGAGACGATACAGTTGACATCCCAGGAGGTGGGAGTGGGGAAGGAAGTGGGACGAGGAGAGAGGGGCTTAAACGATGGTGTCTAGGTGGGTGAAGGCAAAGTGGGCCTGGTTGTGGCAGTAGGTGGCACAGGTATTTAAATGGAAAACAGAGCAGGCGGAAATGAAAATCTGCTGTAGGGTGTGGGGGTGTTGAAAGGGGTGGAAGTTCTGCAGGACAATGGTCAGGAACCATATGATGTCTTCAGCCGTAAGGGGAGGACAGAGGGAATTGTTGGGTGGGTGTGCTGGTCAGTGGGGTGAATAGGAACAGTGAGCTCAGGGTTGGTTGGAGAGGATTTGGCTTTGCATTTGGGGGAGTAGGTGGCATGGGATTCATTGCAGGTGTTGCAGACAGGGAGAGAGGCGAGATTAGGACACTGTTTAAGGAAGTGGTAGGCTTTACAATGGGGGCAGGTGGGAGGCTTCTTGCAGTCTTGGGTGAGGTTGTAGTTGCACAGGAGACGGCACTCGCAGCAGTAGGATTGATGAGAGGAATGGGACTGGTCAACAGGGTGGCAGCAGTTGAAAATCAGGGCTCCCTGTATGAGGAGGTGATTGATGGAATAGGCGGACTCAGTAATGATATGCATGAGGAAGGAAGGGCCAGAGGAGTTGGAAATATGGCGGGCCGATCATATTGCCAGGCCAGGATGGGCATTCAGCTCTGCCAACACCTCCGTCTCCGTGGTCACAGGGCTGAGTTTGGTGAACATGGTGGTGAGGGTTGACGGACGACGAGGGGGTTGGAGCTGATGAGGAGAGGAGGGGAGCCAAGATGATACGGGGAAGGCACCAGAGGAGATGAGTATGCAAAGAGGGAGAGGAGTACTTGATGAGAACAGAGTCTATGCCATGGGTAAGTTGGGTAATGGGGCACTGGGGATGTATTTTCGGATTTCAAGAGTGAGGGTGCGGACATCTAGGAATTTCGGATCAGGGTTGGCAACGATGAAAGTGTACAGGGCTGGGGCTGGGGAAATGGGTGAAGGGTTAGTATCCATGGTGGGATCTGAGGGAAGTGGGGCAGGCAGTGTTCCTTTGGAGGAGCGGTTAGAGATGATGTCGCCATTAGGGCGCTTGGGAGTTTTATTGTTGGTGTGGCCTGGGAGGAGGGGTGAGGGACTGAGTGGATGAGGAGGTGGTGGGAGGCAGGCCACTCTTGGGAGGCGGCGGCACTGGGAATGGAAGTGGGGCTCTCTGTGTTGGCAACTGTGGCGTGGCAGGCACTGCCTCAGGCGAGTGAAGTAGGAAGACTTGTAGTGGGGCAGGTGGGAAGGGGGGAAAAGTAATCTTGTTGGGCGATTGTAGATGGGAGGCCAAAAGAAGGGACAGAAGCAGGAACAGGAATAGGAGCAGGGGAAGAAGTAGGGGAAGGAGCAACATAGAGGTGGGAATACAGGGATGAGGAGGAGATGGAAGGGGAGGAGACTGTGAGGAGGGGAGGTGGAGTAGATGGGTTAAGCTCAGAGGAAATACTCCACGAGGGCACAGTGAGTGAAAGGGAAGGGGAGGTGGAGATGACGGTGGTAGTTAGGGCATCAATTATTGAATGTGGTGTCCACTGATGACAGGAGTTGCCGAAGAGGGAAAGGAACTAAAGAAGGAGCCGACGGCGGCGAGCACTGGGAAGTGGCAAACACCGGGGGGCAGCATTGGCAGCAGTGGCTGCAGCGATGAGCAACGGCCGGTGATGCAGGTGGCGAGCATCAGGCGGCAGCAGCGAGCACCAGGTGGCGGTGGTGACAGCGGGCACTGGAAGGCGCGGCGCTGGAAAGCACTGGATAGCATCGGTGACAACAGGCACTGGGTGGTGGTGGAAATGTTGGGCACTGGCAGGCACTGGGTGGCGGTGGTGACAGCGAGCACCAGGTGGCGACGGTGATGGTGGTGGCAAGCACTGGGATGCAGTGCGCACCGGGAGGTGATCTTGGCGACGACTAGGTGATGGTGGCGGTGGTGGTGACAGTGGCGAGCGCCAGGTGGTGAGCAGCAGCAACGGTGAGCAGACGAACAAAAGGATGGCAATGGCAGGCAGACAGACAGATGGCAACGGCTGGGGGCTCTTGCAAAGTTACGATTACACCCTGAGTGTAGGCCAGGCAACATAATTCTTCGACTTGGACGTGAGGGGATCCACCCCTCGAATCTGGGCCATTCAGAGTTGAAAGGAAGTGTGATAAGTAGTCGTATATATAGAAGACTCTATCACAAACATTGCTACTGCGAAGTATCATCGTCGTAAATAATTGGAAGATGTATGTGTTTATAGCAGCAGACAAAAATAGTGGGAGCAAAGGAGGTGTTTATTACTTCCAACTGATTGCAAACTGAAATCGAATTTTTTAGTGTGAAGCCCCAGAACCAACAGATGGCAGCCTGACATGCTGGCTGAGGAAGTGTGGTGGCTCTCTCCTTCTCTTTGCTTACAGCACTTGGCAATTGGTAGTACCAAAATATTTGTAGCCACACGAGTCTTATACTTTGCTGATTTAAAAATCGGAGCTTTGAAGTATTTTGGTAAATTTCGTGTTCGCTAAACCAAAAGTGATGTGCTTTTGACACTATGTTCCTCAGCTCTCCTGAAGTGATAGATGCTGTAAGTAACAGTCTGACCAACAGAAATACGGATTCTTGAGGATTGATCCCCTCGAGTCCGAGTGAGAAGATTATGCTGCCAGGGCTACACACGCGTGACGGAATCACGCATTTGGAAGAGCCCCCTGCCCTGGTTGCTGCCGCTGTCTGTGTGCTGGCAGTTCCTGCTGCCCCAGCCATCCGTCTGTCCGTCTTTCAACCGCCACCACCCGGTGATTGCCGCCGACACCGGCACTGCGCCCCAGCCGAGGATACTGGGCTACCACTTTTGCCATTGTTGCCCAGCCGCTGTCTCGAGGGATTTGCTGGACCACCTTCACTGCCTGTTAGAGTCATCACAGCCCCCCCCCCCCCCTTGTCACCCTTGTCACCACTGCCGCTGCTCCTGCCACCATTGATGCAGTCCTTTGCCACCACCACTGTCCTTGCTGCCACTGCTGTTTCTCGTCCATACTGCCATCGCCGTCAGCACCGTCACCATATTCACCCCCCACTAGCAGACCACAACCATGTCTCAAACTCCATCATTTTCACCTCCCCCTAAGCGACTCCAACCACCATCACATGGAACCCATCCACAGACTCCATCACCGTCCTCCCTTCCCTCCGTCCCCCCCACGACTCTCCCTCACCTTTAGCTGTCACCCCATCGCCAACTTCAGACTTCCCACCACTCACCACATCACCTATGCCAGGTTCCCAGCCTGCACGGATTACCACCCACAGTGCCACAGTCTCTGCGATGCCTGTGCCATCGACCCCTGCATCATCTGCCCTCAGTGAGGACTTGTCCCCCACCACCTTCCCCTGCAACTGATCCCTCAGCCCTCTTCCTACTCTGTCCTGTCCAAGAAACCTACTAAATGCCCTAATGTTGACCCTCTAGCCACCCTATCCACAAAGAAAACCCCTGATCACTACGACCCACCCACCCCCATGCACGTGACTCTGGCCCCACCCCTGACAAACCTTTCCATCCACACCATCGTCTTCTGCAATATTGATCCTCAAATCCTCGACACCCACACCCTCACCCTTGCAATCTGTAAATACTTCCCAAATGCCCCCATCTCCATTCTCATGCCTTGAAAACACTCGATTCTTATTAAATCCCTCAATGCTTCCTTCCACACCGATCTCCTCTCCAAAATCCCATGTATCCAATTTGGCCCATGAGAAACCCTTACCCCCTGCCACACCCAGTTGTCTCCCGTCAGTCTCAAACTCCCCAACATCCACTGACCTTCACCGCCATAATCATGAAGCTTAGCCCCGTGATCATGGAGGCTGAGGTGTTGGCAGAACTAACTTCCCATCCCGACATTGAAATCCACTCAGCCTGTCACATCTTTCATGATCCCAGTCAGACTTACCTTATGCACCTATTTACAGAATCCTCCTCTATTGACCGCCTCCTTACAGAGGGAGCCCTCATCTACAATATATGTCACAAAGTTGACCCCTCTCATTCCCTCTCCAATCCTACCTCTGCTAACGCTGCCTTAAGTACAATGACCATGTCGCTGCTGCCTGCAAAATCCCCTCTCCCTGTCTCCACTGCAAACATTCCCACTACTCGAAGAACTCCAACCTCCCCTCTGTCCCCTCCTGTAACACCTGTAATGAACCCCATCCTACCTACTCCTCTAAATGTAAAGTAAAACCTCCTCCCGTCATCTCAGAGCTCACCATCCCTGCCTGCCCCATCGACGACCCCATCCACCCCAACAACTCGCTACGCCCTCCTCCTACTGCAGAAAACATCATCCGCTTTGTCACCATTGTCTCCCAAAGCATCCATGCCTTCCAGCGCCCCCACACCCTTTCCCAAATCACCCTCGCTGCCTATTCTGACTTCCACCACACCACCTACGGCACCTACTCTCACAACCAGTCCCACTTCACCATCACCTCTCTGACTACCCTCATCTAAATCTCCCCTACCATTGCGTGACAACATTACAGTATCGTTTACCATAATATCCGCCCCCTGACCACACATAAACTCCTCTTCCTCCACACCCTCAATCGACGCAATGTGCATCACTTCATCCTAAATGAAACCTTCCTCACCTCAAGCACTTCCCTGTTTGGCTCCAAACTCTTCTCAGCTGAGCATCTCACCCACCATTACCGTCACATTTGCCACCATCTACATCCGCCCTCATACCCCCATCCCATATAATATCCTGGCCCACAATGACTACACCTTCTCCACCTGTGTGATTGTCGCAGACCTCAATGTCTACAGTCGTGCTCCTGATGAACCCCAGCAGTGGCATTGGTTTATCATCACCCTCCGTGCAGACTAGGTTCCCCACCCCCAGCACCCCCCTCCTCTACCTCCTCTACACAGTAGATATGCCCCAACCCACCACTCCAGTCCACCTCGTGCATACGCCGATAACACCGCCTTCCTTGCCCTCCCTTCTACCCTGCAATGGAATGAATGCCTTCTCCAGAATCAATTCTTCCAAGACCCAGGCAATCATCGTAGATTGTACCACTAGCTCCTTCATTTTTCTCTTAGCATCTGTGCCCATCTTGTTTGCCTCTCCCCCACACTCACCTACCATGGACTCACCATTGACCATCACCTCACCTTGATCCCTCATCTCTGCTTTACCCAATCCAGAGCCCACAATCGTCTCCATCTCCTTAAACTCCTCTCTGGCCAGACGTTGGGGTTGCCTCTCTCTACCATTTTACACACCTACAAATCCTTGTTCTGGCCCATTCTCTGTTATGCCAGTCCCACCTGGATATCTGCACCCCTCCCCCCCCCCCCCCCAAAATTTTATATGTCCCTCCGGATCCTTGAGTGCCATGCAGCCCACCTTGCCTTTCGTATATTCCTCCTTTACCCCAGTAGATCATCTATGACCTAACACCTATCCCCAATCAGTTCCGTTTAATCGAGCATATCTGAGTCCTCTAAACCTCTGGCCGACTTGATCCCCCCCCCCCCCCCCCACCTCCCTCACTGCTCCTCTCCTTTCTGATGCCCGCTCGCTGCCTTGCCTTCACTGTTGTGTCCCTCTTACCCTCCACCTCTACACCCTTCATCTACTTTCCCAAGGTGGCTTGTCAACCTTGCCTCCCAGATGATGCCCTCTCTCCCTCCATTTATCCCAGTCAACTCTGATCCTCACTTCCCCATCCCTCCCTCTGACCTTTCCCCGAGCTCCCACTCCCCCCTTCTATCCTGTTTATTTTCTCCCGCCCACCCTCTTTTTGATTCCTTTTCTCGCCCCTCAAACCCTTTTGCTTTTCCCTCCACTGCCTTCCCCACTCCTTGTCGCCTTCGCCAGCCCCCATTTTTTCTGTGTCCTCTTCCTCCATCGGCTCCCCCCTTTTGCCTTTCCTCTCCTCTCCCCCTTTACCCACTCTGCTGTCTGCCTGCCTCCCCCCCCCCCCCCCCCTCAACATCTGCTTTCTTGTCTACTTCATAGTGCGGTGTTTCAGTGATGTGACAGCATTGTGCATCCTGTTTTTACTTGTTGTGAACAGACCCCATCCGGTCACTGGGTGTGTTTTTGCGAACAGACACCAAACTGTCGCCATGTTTCTTTAATTGTGCCTGTCTAATTACTATGTATTTTAATCAGCATCGCCGACCCTTTGGTTTTTTATTTTAAGTTACACAACTTTCGCCCTATTACGGTTTAAACCCGTCACCGTTTTAACTCCTGGTTATATCGTTTATTCTTCACTCATTATGTTTTTAAACTATTTTGTAGGCTGCAGAGCGGCATATTACGCTGCTGCCAGCCCGCCTCCCCCTCTGAGGGGAATCAAATCGTGATAAAGAGGCACAAAAAACGGGGATTTGGGGAACAGAGAAGAAGCCACATCACATACAGTATTTTAGCTTGAACTAATATGCAATGAATCGTCACATTTGATCGCGAAAACTTGTTGGAATGACACTAAAATGTAAGGCATATTACTGAACCAACAAAACAGACTGTCTCTATCTATAGTAAGATATCTAGTGCAAGCAATACGCTTTCATTATTTGTTTACTTGCGTGCGTTGTATTGTTACAGGACACGTGGAATTGTAACAAGACATGAAAGCTATAACAGTTATGCAAATGTAATACGAATAATATAAACAATTTTGTTAACTTCTCGGCATTTTATAGCTGTTTTTATGCTACAGTAAAATGTGTCAAATGCAAATAGTAGTACAACACGGGTGTAAAATGTTCATAAAACTTTTCAAAATGCATCACATCTCCCATTTTAAACAAGCAATGTATAAGACTGTTGTGGCTACAAATATTCAGTAACTGCCGAGTGCTGAATGCAGTCAGCAAAGCGAGTGAGAGACCCGCAACACTTTCTCAATCAGCGTATTAGGGTTCCATCTGTCGGTAACATCTAGCAACACTGCGGTTCGGAGGTTCACTCCAAACGATGTGAATTCTTCATATTTCATTTCAGTTTGCAATTATAGGTTCTGCAGGCAGATGATGCATGTAATAAAGAAGTCCCTCGCTGTAATTGTTTTTATTCTGCTGCTATAAATGCAAGTATATTCCAATTAATTATGAAGTGAATACTTCATACCTAGCAATATTTGTGGTACAATGTTCTACATATTCAATCATTTCTGGTTGCAGTTCATCATATCACGCAGTTTAATATTAAGACATATTCAATTTTTGCAAGGCATGGCTCATGATGATCGTGCCTGCAAGTTAATAAACGTGGTACATGCTATCTTCATATCGTTATAATCGTAATGTTAATGTTGTCGACACTTGATGTTCAGTTGTTACGAAGATGTGCTAGCTAACAGACTAAATTTAGTTTCAACGACACAATGAGCATGAAATTCGGTTTACCTACATTCTTCAATTGGCTTTAGTTTAAATTAATGGAACAAGTGTGAAAGTATTGATAGTGCGACATTGAGAGTCTTATCGCAAATTACCACACAGTACCATAGGAGCTCATATTTTGAATACGGGTTCTAACCACGTTGTTGCGCCTTCACAAGTATCTGAACTACATTCATTGTAAGTCACTTGATTTCCGCAGCAGCTTACATCTAATACTTTCCCCTCTTTGGGGAAGTGTGAGGGGGAGTTTGTAGCCTTTCGGCTTTTACTCCCCTGTGTACTTGTGTGTGTGATTATTTCTGTACTTTTTTGATGTCTGTGAGATGTGATGTTTGTTCTGTGTGAGTCTGGTACTTGCCTGAGGTTTGGCGAGATAGTTGTAGTATTTTGGGTAGGAGTAGGATTTGGGAATGGGTATTGGGATTTTTCTCTTCGACTTAGTCGTCGAAGATCGTCATGGGGCGATTGTGTTTATCGCGGGACATGTCATACCGACCTAGGGAGTGGATGAGAGCGTTTCCCGACCTGGAAGTACCTTCATAGAAGGCCCTTGCCAAGTCTTGAAAACGCTCTCTCAGTAGTGGGATTTCCGCAGCGGCATGCAAATCGTCGATAGGGAATCCAAGGGGTAAACGCAGTGCCCTCCTGAGGGCGCGGTTCTGCAGCCTCTGGAGTTTGTCCAGGTGCTGCTTCGCCGCGTATCCCCAGACAGGACACGCGTATTCCATGACTGGCCGGATCAGGGCCTGGTACACGTTCACTCCTACTGAGCAGGAAAGGGAGCTGGATGAGTTGAGGATTGGGTACAGGATGGACATTCTGGCGCAGACCTTCCTATGGACCTCGTCTATGTGGGGTTTCCACGTAAGACGAGAGTCCAAGGTTACGCCAAGGTACTTGGCGGTTCTGCGCCAGGGGAGTTGGGTTCCGTTTAGGTGAAGGTGGAGGGGGGGCCGTTGAGGAGGTTCGCGCCTTCCGAGCCTACGGGTGATCAGCATCGCCTGCGTCTTTTCAGAATTGATGGTGATTCGCCAGCGACGGGCCCAAGTTTCCGTGTCATCTAAAACCCTTTGTAGCCTACGGATGACCAGATCCTTGTTCGCGTTTCTTGTGTAGAAGGCTGTATCGTCAGCGTACTGTGCAGTGTGCACCAGGGGGGCCGTTGGTGTGTCCACAGTGTACAGACTGTACAAAACGGGCCCCAGGACCGATCCCTGTGGCACCCCAGCACGAATACGCCTTCTGGTGGAGGTGGACGTTTCTACTTTGACAGAGAAAGTTCTGTTCGAGAGATAGCTTTTAATCTGTTTAACTATACTCCCGGGGAACCCTTGGGTGTACAACTTGTAGAGTAGCCCTCTATGCCATACTGAGTCAAAGGCCTTGGCTACGTCAAGTAGCACTACCCCGCAGTAGCCTCTGTGGTTGAAGCCCTCAGTGGCTGCTTCAACCACTCTCATGATCTGTTGTGGGGCAGAGTGGTTCTGCCGGAATCCGAATTGGAAATCCGGCAGAATTTGCTCTCTGGTGATGTGTTCTTGTATAGGTCTTAGCAGGAGGCGCTCGTAGATCTTGCTGAGAGTTGGCAAGAGGCTAATCGGCCTGTAGTGCTGCGGGAACAGAGGGTCTTTCCCTGGTTTGTGTATTGCGACCACTTCCGCGTGTTTCCAGCAAGCTGGGAACTCGCGGGTACGAGTAATCTCGTTGAAGACGTTCGCGAGGTGTTCGATCGCCGTGGGTGGGAGGTTTTTGACCAACTGGTTGGTGACATTGTCGTGTCCTGGCGCCTTTTTGGAGGGGAGGTACCTTATTACTTTTGCCACGTCTTCGGGGGCAAAAACTGTGGGTTCGTCTTCTGGGTCCTCCTCAGCATTGAGGAAGACAGCCAGTTGACGACGGACCACTCTTTCATGCTCATCATCCTGGGGTTCAGCCGCTTGGAACTGCTTCTCGAAAGTGTCGGCGAGGGCGTTGGCCTTTTCAGCATGGCTGTAGGCCATACCCCGCTCGCCATGCAGTGGCGGCATCCTAGCGCGTCTTCTTGTGAATTGTTTGGTTGCTTGCCAAAGTGTGTGATCGTCTACTTTGAGGGCTGAGAGGCGGTTTTGCCATTGCTGGTTTCTGTGCTCATTGAGCGCTACCTTCAGTTCTCTCTGTAGACGATTGAGCAGCCTCCTTGTGGCCTGGTTTCTGGTTATCTTCCACTCTTTTGCCACTCTGTTCTTATGTCGAATTTGAGCTAGCAAGTGTTCCGGGAGCTGTATTTGCGGCGGCGGGCCATCCCTTTGTGGAGGGGTGGCTTCTTCCGCTGCCTGCAAGATGGTGCCTGTTAGGTCTTGTAGCGCTTGTTCTACTGTTTCGGCAGTAGGTGGCGGGGCGCGAGCGATATCAGAGGCGACAGTTTCTCGGTATCGCTCCCAGTTTGTACGTTTGTAAGACGTCTGGTACCGTGGGAGTGCTACCCATTCTCCCACGTCGACCTCTAGGATCACTGGGTTGTGGTCGGAGGACATTCTGTTGATCGTCCTCGCGGTCACAAACCCCGTAATCCTCCTAGTGAGAGCTATGTCCAACACGTCGGGCCTGCTTCCATTTTTTGGAAAATGTGTGGGCTCGACTGGACCCCAGGTTTCGAAGTGGTGGTTGCGCGCTAGTTGTTGCAATCTGGCGCCTGCTCTGGAGGTTACTCTAGAATTCCAATCAGGATGTTTGGCATTGAAGTCGCCCCCTATTATGAGTTTGCCTTCAATTTGCCCTAGAGTAGCTATGTCTCCCTCATCTATCTGGTCTTGTGGGGGTCGGTAGATTGCAACGATTGTTAGGGGTCCAGTGGCAGTGGCTACTTCCACCGCCACTGCTTCGATTTTATTGGTAGCTGGTAAGAATACCTGGTGGTGGGGGATCCCTCTTTTTATGTATATGGCCACTCCTCCGCCTTGGGTTGGCCTGTCTTTGCGATAGCTAACATAGTTGGGGACTGTCGCTTTTATTCCCGGTTTTAAGTGGGTTTCCCCCATCATGCATATGTCGATGGAGAACTCCTTCATGAGTTCTCTGAACTCGACCTCTTGGTTAACAATGCCGTCTGCGTTAAAGACGCACATTGTCAGGCCATGGATGTTTGGTCGTCTATCCATGATGGGGTTTTGAAACTACTGAGGAAGTCGCAGAGGGGAGCGACTGCTGGACTGTTGCCTGGAGGGCAACGAGGATCTGTGTGTTCTGCTTCTGGGCTTCCCTGAATTCCTTCATCATTTCCATGACGAGGTTCATGGTCTGCACCATTACGCCTAACAACTGATCCATGGGGGGGGAGTGTGTGTGTGGTTCCCTAGAGCTTCCTCCGTCGTGGTGGACCTGGCCGTTGGTGCTGTGTATATCCCGGTGTTGTTCTCTTTGTTGTGTCTGGTGTTGTGGTGATTGGGCCACGCTTTCATGGTTCCTCGGGGGAGAAACCACTTCCGCATATGTCGCCCTCGGTGTGTCCGGCCTTGGTTTTACCCAGGCCTTGTCTGTGTGTGTTGTTGTATTTTGTTTTCTTGTGTGAGTGGTTGGGTTTGTGGTGTTCTGTCTGCGTGTGTGGGGGGCGGCCTTTGCGCCCTTTGCCTGCTGTGAGTGTCTTTTGTGGACCTCACAACCTTGGTAACCCGCTGTGTGGTTTTTGCCACACAGCGCGCACCTTATTTGTGGGTCCGTGTGCTGGAGTGTGCATGTCCTGGTGTCGTGGGCCTCGGCGCACTTCCTGCATCTCACTGGCATGTTGCAGTGCGCAGCGATGTGGTTCAGGCCCTGACACCTGAAGCACTGCACCGTCTTGTTTTTACGGCGCAGCGGCTCCGTGGTGACAGGGACTGCCAGGACCATCGTGATCTCCCTCTTGTTTTGTGGTATGTCTGGGAGTGTTACCTGGTACAGCGCCCACTTACTGTTTATGCTGCCCATTTGCTGTACCACCTTGACGACATACCCCCGGGCAGTCAAGTCTGTTTTGATTGCCTGGGGGGATACTCGTCTTGGTAGGTCTCTGATAACTATGTTTCTGTTTCGTGTCTTTGTTGTTGGGAAGGTGTAGTGAGGTATGCTTCTTGTGTTGAACAGTGCTTTGACTGTGTTGTAGTGTTCGAGTGTGTGTACTGTGATTTTAATTTTGTCTCCACCGGCGGGTTTTGCCTGGAAACTGCCTCCCCCGATTTCTGTCTTGAGCAACTCAAAGAGCTCCTCGTAGTTTTGAGGAAACTCTGCGACAATCGGGGGGAGGTGGTGGGCGACTTGATTCTGTGTTTGCGTTGTGTTTTCTGTTAACGCTGGCTCCTCAGCAATCACCTGGAATCTGTTTGGGGTTGGTTCCACTCCCCGGGCTGGCGGAAGCCTCGGCTGGCGAAACGTTTTCTTCGCCAGCACGAAACCATCCGAATCCTGCCCAGTTACATGGTTCCCTTCCAGTTCCGGTGTTTCCTGGTCCCCTCCCAGAACGACGACAGGTGCTGTCGGGGGCGCAGGCTCCTCGGAGGGTGTGGACGTGGTTAGGGTGGGGGTGGTGGATTGCTTCTTCCCCTTGGAGTGCTTCTCCTTCCTATCCTTCCTTACACGCCGCTGCTTTGTTGTGGTGGACTTGTGTGGGGGGGATTTAAGGTATTTGGAACGGGTGGAGGACTGAGACGAGGGGGTGGGTTTGGGGAGGATTTTGGTCGGCAGACGGGGCATCTGCTTGCCATTCTTCATGGACGTAAGGTACTCGGGAAGTGTGCCGGTGGCGTGGGCAAGCAGGAGCGGAGTTAGGACGAGGTTAGGAGGGGTAGGATTGCAAGTACTGACAATGTATGAGGATGTTGGTGTTTTGTGTAGGGTGGCGTTACTTGCTGTGTTATTTGCCACATCCGGTGCGGTGAGGGGGGGCGCTGCCAGGGGGGTGCCAGTTACAGCCGTCGTTGACACCGTTAGGTAGCCCGGCTGCATTGCTGGCCCTACTACTATAGTGGACGCGGAGGTCTGATCGGCGGCGGCGGAAACCTTCTCTGCGGTTCCGCGGCCGGCTCCCAGGTCCTGGCCCACATTTTCCCTAGCCTTTGGGGGGGGCAGAGCCTGGCTCTGCGGCAGCTGGGGCGCTCGAGACGGCCGACGACGCGGCCCGCGGCAACAACAAGACGCGCTTTTTGTCGACAGCGGTTGACCGCTTCGACCCCAAAGCACCACTGGAGCTCGACATCCCGCAGTTGAAAGAGGAAACACGACAATTCTGCTGTCGGGCGTCTCCAAAAATATCCTGCCCGCCGTAAGACCTTACTGCAGACCTTGACTGGGTCCCGCCGATGCTTTAATAAAAGCAAAGCCGTGGATTCCCCTGGTGTGTCTCCCGTACAAGCGGGGGCCTATGACTGACAGTGCGCGAGTCAGAGGAGCAAGCTCAACCCTTGACTGCCACTCAGCGAGTGTCACTTGATTTATCGATAATTCATAATGCCAGTGACAGCAAAACTGGAAAAGTTGCCACAGCGTCTTTACATCGTCTTTGTCAGAAGTGAGGTTAGTTTCTATGTTTGTAAATGAATCTGGGGGCATCGTTTGTGCAAAGTGTGAAACCTCCCCCCACTCAAGTGCTTTCATTACCAGAAGTATTAGCAGTTGTATAATGTGAATTATATTGCTAGTAATTAGTAGCAATATAAAATTTTAATAATCCTCGTGATTTTGTCAGGCGCGACTACTGGATGCTCTATTTACCCATCCACATTTAGAAGAGATAGTCATGAAGATTCAAAATGACTCTTGAAGAATTCGCACCGTAAAGGAGCCATGGTTGATTATTATCAAGTGTGCAGAATGAGTATTGGTACAGTGCGTAACTGAAGTTATTATGTGATTAGAAAGGAATGATAAATAGATGTGAACCATACTGAGACTGAATAACGAAAATTCCATTCACATTCCATTCCCCCACATTTTCTGCCACGTATTTAATGATAACGACTTGCTAGAGTGTGATACGGTACTGATCCATTTATCCTTGAATGTTGATTGTGATGACGGACTGACCTGTAGCGTAGCCCAATCTCAAGGTTAGGACAGAAGGTTGCGTGTTTTAAGATTGATGATGTGCACGTCAAACATTGGAAAGCACTGATCTTACAGATACAAGTTGAAATTGGGAATATTAGTAATGCAATATTTTAAAATACAGACAAAGGTATAGCTGTGTATTGTACCGTTGGAAATAATATCAGTCTTGTGAATACAGCTGTTTAATGTTTGCTAAAAGCTACCTAGTAGACACCAGATTGAATTTTTTTGTAGCTTATTTACAATATATGCGTGTAATATGCATCAAAGTACTCATCAGAGACTTAGCCATTATCTGGTTTTAAAATCACCATGCAATTTTAACTTCTTTTTCTTATATTGAGTTTCGATTTCCTCTGGAAGGGGTTGGGCTGGCAGCAGCTTCGTATTTTTATTTATTTATTTATCTCTTGTTCCGGTGATCCATGTTGTGACACTATCACAGGATATGGAACGTGTCAATTTTACAAGCTTTAGGCCAGAATTTATGGTAATACATAAAACAAAACAAAAAGCAGTAAACAGTAACTTAGGTCCCAATAAAAAAGTACATTTTAGAGATAGATAAAGATTACAAGACAATAAGTGTTACAGAGAAATAAATAGTGCAAAATACGTGTTTACAATAAAAATATTCCGTTTTACAAATACAAATTTGGGCATACATTTACAATTTACAATACAAGAAATGTTAAAATTGTAGTTCAGGAACTCTTCTTATGTATAAAATGATCCTTGCAATAGGAACTGCCTTCAGGTTTTTTAAATAGGAGATCATCATCTACCAAACACTTAATTCTTGAAGGGAGGGCATTAAAAATCTTACAGCCACTGAAATGGACTCCTTTCTGCACCATACTTAGATTTGGCTGTTCATAGTGGATATCATGTTTCCTTCTAGTATTGTGACTGTGATATGCACTATTCAGCTTAAAGATGGATTTTTCTTTCCTTATGAAGCACATCAACGAGAATATATATTGCGCAGTGGATGTAAGTATTTCAAGCTTCTTAAAAAGGTGCCTGCATGTGGCTCTAGGATGGACTCCACACATCATGCTTATGGCTCTTTTTTGTACACATAGCACTTTTTTAGCCAGTGGTTGATTTCCCCAAAATTTAATTCCATATGCCGTATTTGCATGAGAGTAACCATAATACGCTGACTTCATGGTTTCCATATTTCTATAAGAAGAAACAATGCGTATGTTGCTGAACTTAGTCTTTTGCACAGATCCACGATGTGGTTTGACCAATTCAGTTTGCTATCAATATGCAAGCCTAGGTATTTTGAGGAATCTACCCTGGTTATTGTCTGCTCACCTATCTTTACAAATATTTCCTCATCTTTGGATGTTTTGTGGAACTGAATGTAGTTTGTTTTACAGTAATTTAAAATAAGACCATTAATGTTGAACCAGTTCACCGTTTCATTTAAAACCTTATTTGCCGTTACCTCAAGTTTATCTTCTGAATTATCAATAAGTAGTGTAGTGTCATCCGCGAAAATGGTGAAACTACAATATTCTGTAGAAAGAGGAAGATCATTTGGGACACCATCTTGACTATCTACTACAACTTTTTGTTTCCTGTTTGACAGATATGAGTTGAGCCATTTCCCTGCTGCACCACTTATACCGAGATGTGCAGCTTTTTGTAAAAGAATTTGGTGATTTACACAGTCAAATGCTTTTGTTAGGTCACAAAATATGCCAATCACTTTGTTTTTTGTTGATAGATTCCAAGAGTTTGCCAGTAAATGCAAATATTGCATCTACCACTGACAAACCTTTCTGAAATCCAAACTGACTTTTGCTGAAGCTGTTGTGTTCACTGAGATGCTTAACTCTCCTGGCATGCATTAGTTTCTCTAAAACATTTGAAAAGCTTGTCAGTAGTGATATTGGCCTATAGTTAGCAGTATCCATCTTATCCCCCTTCTTATACAGCGGTTATAACAACTGCATACTTAAGCCTCTTAGGAACTATTCCTTGCTTAAGTGACGCGTCAAAAATGTGGCAGAGGACTTTACTTACATGGCTGGAGCGGTATGCCGCTCTTCAGCCTACACAACTTTTAAAACATAATAATAAGTAATAAAAGCAGGCAATAAAAATGGTGGCTTTTAAATTGTAAAATGGCGGAAAGTTGTGGAAGTTAAAATATAAAACACTGCGCTAAAAAGTTGGCATGGAAATGACACACCACAGCATAGGTTAGAGGGGGGGGGGGGGGTGTGAGGGGGAAAGAGGGGAGGTGTGGAAAAAGTAAAGTAAGAGAGAGGAGCCAATGGATGATGAGGACTCATGGGGGGGGGGGGGGGGGGGGGGGGGGGGGGGGGGGGGGGGGGGGGGGGGGGAGGGGGGGGGCCAGGGTGGACAAGAGAGGGTGTGGGGAAAGGCATAGAACGAAAAGCAAAAGTACTCAGGGGAGAGAAGGGACTCAAAAGAGTGTAGCCAGGAAGAGGGAAAAACAGGATGGGCTGGGAGAGGGAAGGGGGGCCTGGAAATAGACAGCAGTAGGGAGGGGGAGGTGAGGATCAAAGTTGAAAGGAGGGATAAATGGAGGGAGAGAGGGCATCATCTGGGAGTGGGAGTTGATGGAAGCCACCTTGGGAAAGGAGATGAAGGGTGTAGAGGTGCAGGGTAGGTGGGGCACAATGATGAAGGCACAGCTGTGGGTGTGGGTTCAAAAGGAGAGGAACATCCAGGGAATGGGGGGATCAAGTCTGTGGGAGGTGTACAAGATGCAGATATGTTCGAGGAAGAAGAGCAGATGGAAAGGAACCAGGTCATATAGGATCCGCATGGGGTGTGGGAAGTGTATACGGAAGGCTACCACAACCTTTATTCAGCTTTCACATTACTCGGCTGCCCAATTCTCACTGAGTATAAAATTTTTCTCAGAGAAAATCAGCTTCTTCGTTCATTTTTTCTACCATAGGCACGTAATACACCCATATTGTGAAACACAATAACAAACAAAGTACGGATGGAGGATAACAGATCGCATACGGCATCTAATGTTAACCGGTGATTTTAGTTGCTACTTGCGACTTCTACTTGCAACTTGTCACTGAAATCGCAACTAGACAAGAGGTTGAGAGAAATCTTGAGGGTCAGACTCCCTCATTTCCAGACCCCAGGATTACGCCACAGCCACTGCCACCCACTGCTCGCCGTTGCTGCCCGGTGCTCACCACCACCGCCCTGGTGCGGCTCTGCCCCACACCAGTTCCTGCCCTCTCCGGCGTCCTTGTTGCCCTCATCATTCAACTGCTGCCCAGAGTAAGTCACTGGACCACCGGCACTGCCTGCAGAGGGCTGCTGCCCCACCCTGGTGGAGTTGCTGCTGCCCCCCCACGTCGTCGAGGGCTATCTCGTCACTATTGCTACTGCCACTATTGCCGAGTTCTTCGCCGATGCCACCATTTCTCGTTGCTTCTGCTGTGACCACTGCTGTCGCCATTACCACTGTCACCATCTTCATCCCCCATTTGCTCACCACCACCATGGCCCACCCCTACCACCTCTATCATTTTCACCTCCTCTACCACTGCTTCCGACCACCATCACATGGAGTTCTTCAGCAGACCCCATCACCATTACCCCTTCCCTCCCTGTTCGTCCCACTCCTGTGCTGTTTACGCCCATCACTTCCCCGACTCTCCCTCACCTGTAGCTGCCACCCCATCGTCATCTCCGGACTTCCCACCACTCTCTGCGCCACCTACATCAGGCTCCCAGCCAGCACAAATCTCAGTATGCCATGCCACAATCTCTGCCACACCCACATCCCCCACCCTCTCCGTCACCTGACACTTAGGGAGGAACTTTCCACTGACACCTAACCCTTAAACCCACCCCACAGCGTCCTTCTCAACCTGTCCTATCCAAGAAACCTACCAAATGCCCTAATGTTGACCCTGCCCCCACCCTATCCACAAAGAAAACCACTGATCCCCGTGACCCACCCATCCCCATGGACACAACCCCATCCCTCACTCCTACACCTCCTTTGCCCCACTCCTGCATCCTCTCAAATCCTGACCCTCAACTCCCTGACACCTGCAGGCTCACCCTTGTCATCTGTTAATACCTCCCCAATGCCCCTATCTCCCTTCCCATTCTTCGCAAGGACTCCACCCCCCATGCATCCTTCCACATTGATCTCCTCTCACCAATCCTATGCATCCACTTTGGCCACGAGCCACCCTTACTGCCTACCACACCCTCTCCTCTCCCCAACAGCTTCAGCCTCCCCGATATCTGCCGGACCTTCACCGCTCTGATCATGATGCTTAGCCCCTTGGTCATGGAGGCTGAGGTGTTGGTGGAACTCAATTCCCACACTGACTTTGAAATATGCTTGGCCTGTCGCACCTTTAATGATGCCAAGGCCACATGCCTTATAATAATCTTCACTGAATCCTTCTTTTCCATGACCGTCTCCTTACAGAGAGGGAGCCCTCATCCTTAACAGATGCCTTAAAGTTGACCCCTCCTGTTTCCCCCTTTAATCCTACCACTGCCAATGATGTCTTAAATATAATGTGCATGTCATTGCCAATTGTAAGAGCCCCCAACCTGTCCCCATTGCAAAGATTCACACTTCCTCAAGAACTGCCCCCACCTTGCCGCTTCCCCCTCCTGTAATACAAGTGCCTGTAACAAATCACGTTCTACCTACTCATATAAATGTAAAGCAGAGCCTCCTCCCAACACCCCAGAGCTCACCATCCCCGTCCATCCACTAGATGATCACATCCATCCCAACAACTCCCTCTGCCGTCCTCCTACTGCAGAGGACATCATCCACTTTATCACCACAGTCCTACAAAATACACCCTTTCCAATGCCCCCACACCATTTCCCAAACTGCCCTCACTGCTGGTTCTATCTTTCACCTCACCACCTATGCCACCTACTCCCACAAGCAGGCCCACTTCTCCTTCACCTCCCTCACCACCCTCTTCTAAATCTCCCCCACAATGGCACAACAACATTACAGTATCATTTACCAGAATACTCCTGCACACCCTAAATCAACACCGTGTGGATGCCTTCACACTCAATGAAACCTTCCTCCAACCTCGCGTTTCCATCTCCACAGACTAACTTGTAGTAGGATTGCCACCTTAAACACCTCCCTCTTTGGCTCAACCTCTTCTCAACTATCTCTCTGAGAATCTCACCCTCAGCCTCTTCTCCCCACCCTTACCATCACATGTGACACCATCTACATCTGCCCTTGCACCCCCTTCCCGTACGTTTTCCTGGCCCACATCTAACGCACCTTCTTCACATATGAGATTGCTGCAGACCTCAGTATCCACAGCTGTCCTCCTGCTGACCTCCAGTGGTGGCATTGGTTTATCACCAGCCTCCAGGGAGACCAGGTTTCCCCCACACAACACACCTGACCTGAATCCAATACCACTCCTCACACGATTTTGGCGTCTCCCAACCTCCTCAGGCAATCACCGCCGAAAGCCTTGACATCATTGGTAGCGACCACACACCCATCCTTCTCAGCATCTTTGACGGTCGCTATCCCTGCCACTTTCCTCATCCTGATGTTCCTCCTAAACTTGTCCATGATTACTCCCACGCCAACCGGAATGCCTAACGATACTCGATATACACCCAGGCCAAATGCCCAACCCTACCCTCCAATGCCGTAGCTGCCCATATCGATACAAAAGCCGTACACCATCACCACCCAGCCCTCGCCCGCATACCGTCCTTCTCATTCGTGTACCCTGTCAACTATACTAATCCGTCTTCCACACCCATGACTGAGACACACTCACTCACCACCGGCAATCACAATGACACGTCAGGAACGAGCTTAGTCCAAAGGAACGTTGAGCCTGGAGACAGACATGCACACAACTCAATGCTACTCTCCCAATAATCTCTTCAAAGTACTGGTCTGCTTTCCACTGCCTTTCTGGAAACTGTCCTACCACACAATACCCTCTCCTCATTGAAGACCATCGCTTTCCTGGTAACCTCAGTAAGGCCAACAACTTTGCCTCCCACCTATCCAAAGACTTCCAGATGATCCCCAATTTGCTTATTCCCTCCTCCCCAACGTCATCAAATGTATGGCTTCCAGTACTTAGGCCACAGACTGCCATTGGAACTCAACACTCCCCTCAGTGCACAGAACATCATCCTCACACTCTGCACTAAACGTAACACTGTTCCCAGCCATGACCGCATTACCTACTGTCACCTCAAACGTTGCCCTCCCTCCTTTCTTGCAGTCCTTGTGTGGCTTTCGACCTTCCTTCTCTGCCAACAACCAACTCCTACGCCTCACCCATCTCCTCTCCCTCCAGCTTAACTCCTGCTGCTCTACCATTTTTGTCTCCCTAGACATGGAAAAGGCCTACAACCACGTATGGTATCCCTCGCTCCTACTGTTCAACGATCCAAATGCCTTCTCGCAAATCACCTTGATCTTTTTGCCACATGGTGCAACCAGTGGCTCCTGAAAAGCAATCCTTCCAAGGACAAGGCAATCATCGTAGTTCGTACCATCCACTCCTTCCATCTCCTTGATTTTTCCCTTACCATCTGCTCCCGTCCTGTTCATCTCTTCCCCCATGCTCACCTACCTCGGACTCACCATTTACCGTCATCTTACCTGGACCATTCATCTGCGCTCTATCCAATCCGAAGTCCACAACTGCCTCCGTCTTCTTAAACTCGTCTCCGACCATCCTCCACAACTACAAACCCTTGATCCTTTCCATCATGTGCCTCACTAGTCACGCCTGGATTTCCGCCATCCCCCCCCCCCCCCCCCCCCCTCCTCCCGAAATTCCTTGAGAGCCACACACTCCACCTCACCTTCCACATAGACCTCCAATGCCACACACAGATCCTCTATGACCTGATTCTTTTCCTTCATCTGCTTCTTTTCCTCAAATATATCCGTGTCCTCTACACCTCCCCCCATTCCCTGGTTGCACCTCTCCTCTCCAACCCCCATCCATTGCCGTGCCTTCACCATTGTGTCCCACCTCTACACCATTCATCTCCTTTCACAAGGTGGCTTTCGACAGCTCCCTCTCCCAGATAATGCCCCCTCTCCCTCCATTTATCCCACTATCAACTATGATCCTCACCTCCCCGTCCCTACTTTTGTTCTTTCCCCAGGCTCCCTCTTGCCCCCTCCTACCATCCTGTTTTTCCCACTTCCCCACCTACCCTCCCTTTCACACTCTTCCCTCCACTGAATACTTTTGCATTCCCCTTCTCTGCCTTTACCCACTCAGTCTCGCGTCTGCCCTGGCCTCTGTTATGACTCCTTTCTCTCCGATGGTTCTTTCCCTCCCTTTGGTTTTTCCTCTCCTCTACTCTTTTTTCCCCTTATACACTCCTGGAAATTGAAATAAGAACACCGTGAATTCATTGTCCCAGGAAGGGGAAACTTTATTGACACATTCCTGGGGTCAGATACATCACATGATCACACTGACAGAACCACAGGCACATAGACACAGGCAACAGAGCATGCACAATGTCGGCACTAGTACAGTGTATATCCACCTTTCGCAGCAATGCAGGCTGCTATTCTCCCATGGAGACGATCGTAGAGATGCTGGATGTAGTCCTGTGGAACGGCTTGCCATGCCATTTCCACCTGGCGCCTCAGTTGGACCAGCGTTCGTGCTGGACGTGCAGACCGCGTGAGACGACGCTTCATCCAGTCCCAAACATGCTCAATGGGGGACAGATCCGGAGATCTTGCTGGCCAGGGTAGTTGACTTACACCTTCTAGAGCACGTTGGGTGGCACGGGATACATGCGGACGTGCATTGTCCTGTTGGAACAGCAAGTTCCCTTGCCGGTCTAGGAATGGTAGAACGATGGGTTCGATGACGGTTTGGATGTACCGTGCACTATTCAGTGTCCCCTCGACGATCACCAGTGGTGTACGGCCAGTGTAGGAGATCGCTCCCCACACCATGATGCCGGGTGTTGGCCCTGTGTGCCTCGGTCGTATGCAGTCCTGATTGTGGCGCTCACCTGCACGGCGCCAAACACGCATACGACCATCATTGGCACCAAGGCAGAAGCGACTCTCATCACTGAAGACGACACGTCTCCATTCGTCCCTCCATTCACGCCTGTCGCGACACCACTGGAGGCGGGCTGCACGATGTTGGGGCGTGAGCGGAAGACGGCCTAACGGTGTGCGGGACCGTAGCCCAGCTTCATGGAGACGGTTGCGAATGGTCCTCGCCGATACCCCAGGAGCAACTGTGTCCCTAATTTGCTGGGAAGTGGCGGTGCGGTCCCCTACGGCACTGCGTAGGATCCTACGGTCTTGGCGTGCATCCGTGCGTCGCTGCGGTCCGGTCCCAGGTCGACGGGCACGTGCACCTTCCGCCGACCACTGGCGACAACATCGATGTACTGTGGAGACCTCACGCCCCACGTGTTGAGCAATTCGGCGGTACGTCCACCCGGCCTCCCGCATGCCCACTATACGCCCTCGCTCAAAGTCCGTCAACTGCACATACGGTTCACGTCCACGCTGTCGCGGCATGCTACCAGTGTTAAAGACTGCGATGGACCTCCGTATGCCACGGCAAACTGGCTGACACTGACGGCGGCGGTGCACAAATGCTGCGCAGCTAGCGCCATTCGACGGCCAACACCGCGGTTCCTGGTGTGTCCGCTGTGCCGTGCGTGTAATCATTGCTTGTACAGCCCTCTCGCAGTGTCCGGAGCAAGTATGGTGGGTCTGACACACCGGTGTCAATGTGTTCTTTTTTCCATTTCCAGGAGTGTATATCTGGGTCCCCCCCCCCACACACACACATTTGTTTTAGGCTGTGGTGTGTCATCTCCATGCCAACTTTTTACAGAAACCATACTGTCGCTGTGTGTGATTTTTTTTATCTCTTGCGAACAGAAACCAGACTCTCGCCGTGTTTCTTAATTGTCTGTCTACTGTTGTACCTGTCTGCTTACGTGTGTTATACTTAGCATCGCCAACTCTTGTTTTATATTTCAACTTCCACAATTTTCCGCCATTTTACACTTTAGAAGTCACCATTCTTATCACCTGCTTTTATTACTTATTATCTTATTATTATCTTTTAAAAATTCTGTAGGCTGAACAGCGGAATACTAAACTACTGCCAGCCTGCCTACTTCATGTGGAATTGAAACTCAATAAAGGAAAAAAAAGACAGAGAGAGAGAGTTTGAGACTAAGAAGTACGAAAGTCGGCCAACAGATGCCACACGGCGCTGAATGCTAATGAGACACCCACTAAACCCACAGGGCAGAACAGGTGATTAGGATTGTGGAAAGGGCGAAATAAGGTGTCGATAGAGTTCACTCAAAATTGTAATTTATTGTAATTTAATAGCACCATTAAACCAAAACAGCACTTAGCCGAATCTTTAGAACCATGAGTTTCAAAAGGGCAATTATTTCATGGCTGAGGGCCTCCAAACAAGAAATCTTAAAAGTCAATAAAATGAAAATGCAGTTAAAATAGCAAATGAAATAATTAAAATATATATGGTAGCACAGTAAAGCTGGAAAGCTTCAAGGCAAAAGTAGATACAACAAACATATGCAAGGTGCAATACAAGTGGGTAAGAGCCACAATTAAATTTGAATTTTTTAAAATATATTACCATAATCCTTTAAGGCAGAAAAGGCCGCAATGTTTTTGCTTAAAGTGTAATCTCAAGAATAATGGTTTAAATGGCTTAAAGCCCACAATTGGTTTTCAAAATTCAAAAATACATAAAGTCCAGTAAAAACAAGAATTTTTAAATCATTGGCTATGAAAGATTGTAAATGGACAATTAAACACTGGTGAGAAGGACAATAAAGAAAACGGCACTGAGAAGCCTCCAGGGAGGTCGGTCTGCCCTTGTTCACTTAGGTGAGACAGGTGGTGAGCCCAACTACACTTGATCCGATGGAACTCAACCAGGGGACAGCCTCGGACTGACCGACACAACGAATTCCTAGCCACCAATCAGTACATGAGAACTCAAACACAAAAGGTTACGAATGTGATTATCCACAATGAAATATGTATTAGCTGTCAAAACTACACACCATGTTGGACAGCAACAACAGATGAGGAAAGGACACTGCCTGAAATTATGTTAGTGGCCAGGACAGGTAACTGGAACACTAAGGGCCACAAGGCAGAAAATTTTGCTGGTACACTTGAATTTGAAATACGGTAATGTAGTTAACTTCACCCAAAAGGAACACTGTGTGAATTTACGTCAGTGGACAGGGCAAGTAACCAGAATACTAATGGCCACAAGGCAGTAAATTCTGGTGGTGCTCTCGAATTGTAGTCAACCAATATAGTTAATTGGACCACATGGTGACTAAATTTCACCAATAGAAACTCTTGGTGTTGCTCACAGGGAAACCTCCCTAACAGCGAACCACCGAAATGAACCACACAACATGAATGGATGTGGCTTGGATAGTTGAAACCCCTACTCAACTTTGACATCCTCGGTCAGTGAACCACGAAGCTTGTAGCGATGGGACAGCTCCACACACACTTCGACACTGCTCAGGGATGCGCAGCAGATCCAACCGATTGCACCACTCGGAGATAACTTCCCTAGTCCTCAGCAACCGACCGACTCCTCTCAGAATGCCGACAACATCTAAAATAGTTGTCAGTGGAAATAACGCCAACTACACACACAACCTGACAAACACTTGCACGAAGACCTGAACGATACCCAACAGTAAGTAAGCACACACGATGACAAATCGGGAGTCGATGCACACACACACACACACAGCTGACTCATGAACAATCGGTGAGCCAAAACGCGTCGTCTGTTAGGATGACTGACCGACGATCCACCGAGACCGTGGCCTGGCTCAAGTGATGCATGGCAGCAGTGGTCAGGCAAGCCGTGTCAACGCAGACCTCACCTCTGCTCCAACCCTACTGCACCAGTGCCACATCGCAACTCTCAACTGACAGGTCCGGACTGCGCTCCAGACACGGTCCAACTGACTGCTGGCCTGAACTCGCGACCAGAACTCACTCACGACAGACAACGCCCGGGAAGTAATAGCAGTCGAGCAAAGATACTACAAGACGGGATATATTGAAATGTGCTGCTAGTGCCAGTCACGGTCAGCAAAGCAGCAACTTAGTGACAGTAGTAATTTAAATTAATGTAGTGAGGTGGAAGTACATTATCTCGCTACTTACGACTTATGCTAGCTACTTGTCTCTGGAATCACAACTAGAGAAGAGGTTCACAGGACATGGTTACTGTGAAGGAATGCTTTGCCTGGTGATAGACACGCACACAACTCAACGCCACACTCCCAATAAACTCTTCCAAGTTATTGGTCTGCTTTCCAAAGCCTTTTCTGGAAACCATCCTACCCTGCAAAACCCTCTCCTCCTCGATGACCGGCCCTTCCCAGACAACTTCAGTAAGGCCAACCACTTCACCTTCCACCTATCCAAAGTCTTTTCCATTCCAGATGATCCACAATTTGATTATTCCCTCTTCCCCGACTTTGTCAAATGTCTGGATACCACCGCTCCTCCCCTTGCTCCTAATTTCCAGTACTTGGGCCACACACCACCATGAGAAGACTCCCATCAGTACACAGGACATCAGCCTCACACTCTGCACTAAATGCAACACTGCTCCCACCCGTGACCACATTTCCTGCCGCCATCTCAAACACTTCCCTCCCTCCTTTCTTGCAGCCCTTACCACCCTCTATAACGTAATTTTTGCCAATGTAATCCTTGCCACCTGCTTCTACTTTGTCCTGTGGTAAACCTGCCATATCCTGATGTTCCCCAAACCTAACAAGCCTCTGTCTGATGCATCTCCCTATTGCCCTATATGTCTCACTTCAGTGTTCAGCAAGCTCTTAGAATACATCCTTACCTGGCACATCCATCACCACCTCCACTGACACCACCTCCTCCCCAACACCCAATGTGGCTTTCGACCTTCCTTCTCCGCCAACAATCAACTCCTATACCTCACCCATCTCCTCTCCCTCCAACTTAAGTCCAGCCGCTCCACCATTTTTGTCATCCTTGATGTGGAAAAGGCATACGACCGCATATGGCATCCCAGTGTCCAGTTGAAACTCCAGATTTACGCCCTTCCTATCACCTATGTCCGTCTGATGGCCTCCTTCCTCTCCACCACCCCTCCTATGTCAGCGTTCGTTACACCGATTCCTGCATCTTCTAGCCCTCTTTGGGTTGCCCCGGACTCTGTCCCCTACCCTCTCCTCTACCTCCTGTACACAGCAGATATGCCCCAAACCCCTCCCTCCAGTCCACTTCCTGCAGTATGCTGATAACAACGCCTCCCTTGCCCTCGCCCCTACCCTTCTACGGAACCAATGCCTTCTCCGGAATCACCTTGACCTGTTTGCCACATGGTGTAACCAGTGGCTCCTCAAAAAAAATCCTTCCACGATCCAGGCAATCATCGTAAGTTGTACCACTCCCTCCTTCCGGCTCCTTGATTTTTCCCTTAGCATCTGTGCCCATCCTGTCTGCCTCTCCCCCATCCTCACCTACCTTAGACTTAACATTGGCCGTCACCTTACCTGGACCCCTCATCTCCGCCCTATCAAACCCAAAGCCCACAACCACCTCCGTCTCCTAAAACTCTTCTCTGGCTGGACGTAAGGGTTGAACTTCTCTACCATCCTCCACACCTATATATCCTTGATCCATCCCATCCTCTGCTATGCCAGTCCCACCTGGATCTCCGCCGCCCCAAATTCTATAAATCCCTCCAGATTCTCTAGCACCTTGCACTTCGCCTTCCCTTCTGTATATGCCTCCCATCCCCCATGTGGAAATTCTATGACCTGATTCCTTTCCCCCATCTGCTCCTTTTCCTTGAATATATCAGAGTCCTTTACACCATCTGCAGACTTGATGCCCCCATCCCCTGGTTGCTTCTCTCCTCTTCACCCCCGCCCTCTGCTGCACCTTCACCATTGTGCCGCCCCCCCCCCCCCCCCAACCTCTACCTCTACACACTTCATCTCCTTTCCAAAGGAGCCTTCTGGTAACTCTCCCTCTCTGAAGATGCCCTTTCTCCCTCCATTTATTCCTCCAATCAACTTTGATCCTCACCTCCCCCTTCCTACCTCTGTCTTTTTCCTAGGCTTCTTCTGGCCCCAACCCTCTTCGTGTTTTCCTTCTTCCTGCATACTCTGTCATTGACTCCTTTCTCCCCTGAGTACTTTTGCATCCCCCTCCTCTGCCTTTACATACTCCCTCTCATGTCCACCCTGCCCTCCCTTATGAGTCCTCACCCTTCATCGGCCCCTCAACCCCACTGTTAGTGTATTCCTCACCTCCTCCCTTTTTCCCCCTCATCTGTTCATGTCCCCCCTCCCTCCCCTTAACCATTCTGCCCTAGGCTGTGGTGTGTCATCTCCATGCCAAGTTTTTAGTGCAGTGTTTTAAGTGAGTGTTAAAGTGTTCTGTGTCTTTTCTGAAGTGTAGTGAACAGAAACCATACTGTTGCTAGGTGTGAGTTTTTATCTGTTGTGAACAGAGACCATACTGTTGCCGTATTTCTTAATTGTCTGTCTACTATTGCACCTGTCTGTTTACTGAATGTTTTACTTTGCATTGCCAACTCTTGTTTTATATTTTACATTCCACAATTTCCCACCTTTTTACAATTTAAGAGTCACCATTTTTAATGACTTCTTTTATTGTTTATTATCTTCTTAATATGTTTTTAAAACTTCTGTAGCCCGAAGAGTGGTGCACTAAGCTACTAAGAGCCCTTCAAAGAAGAACAAGAAGAAGAATCAGAAGAAGAAGAAGTAGAAGAAGAAGAACATGAAAAAAAGAGGTTCACAGGAAGAAGTACAAAATCAGCAAGATGGCACATAGCTTGAATGTTAAAGGCTACTTGCAACTCCTAGTTACGGCTCAAATTGCAGCCAGATTGTATAAAGTTGTTATTGTGACATGTCTAACTTCTCAGTCACTGTGATTTATAATAGATACACAATTTCTTGCCCACCGCCAATAAATATTTAATTGGTAGCTGAATCTAACTGTTCATGTATATCACTAACAAATACCAAGAGACTAAGTGTGTTATCTCTGTGTATTTATTTTAAATTTTTTGTACTCGCTGTGGATTCATTTTTAAATGCTCTTACTACATCTCCGAATAGTGGCAGTGAGGATTTTCCTCGGTCGAATAACCATACGATCTGCTTGGCTTTGTGTCATGCCTGAATACAATAAATTCCAACTATAGCCACAATTATATCTGCAACTCCAGTTTGCGCCCTAATCCTATGTGTATTTTCCTGTATACCCACAGAAACTTCCAACACACATTTTCAGCATTGCTGTTGGAAGATACCTCAGCTTTTGAATAGTTTTCATTCTGAAATGAAGTCCACGGGAAACCTCGTTACTAAAACTCAAAGCTGGTAAACCTCATATTTCCAAACTTCCCCTTTTCGACAGTTAGGAAGTTCAATGTTACAAACCCCACTGAGTTTACAGAAAAGTAGCCTAGACTATTTTTACTCTTCTGTTTATTTACTTCCCTGACCACCCAAATATTGTCTTCAATGTCCATAAATATAAAAACTCATTATAGCTTCTATGATATTTATCAATTTGTTGCTTGTGAATTTCTTTAGTCTTGTTGTATATTGAATCTTATGCCTAGTTTCAGACTTAATTTTTCATGGTATTTCATATCTCCATGAATTGGCCAAATCTCCTTGTGGAGAATGATAAAGTCCATTTTATTAGTAACTGAGGTAGAGTCTGTGCAGGATAAAGTGTTCAATGTTCAATGACCAGTTTTTCACCTTCTGGCTGGCAGGCGATGATACCATCAAGACGTACGTGCTGCAGTATTTTTTAAGATGATTTTACAGAAACTATTTGGTAAAAAAAATTGATTTCTGCATTACTTAGTCAGGCTCATGATGATGTGCACACCATTTCTTTAATGGTCATAGTTATTGTGATATTTACACAGAAGTAATACATGGCACAAAATTCCAAAAAGTTTGCAATGACAAACAGGGGTTGACATAATTTTGTGTTTGGGACATATTACATAATATGTTACTGCATATGAAATTTATCAAAGATACTGAATTTTTCATTAGACTTGGGTGAAGGTCTATCCGGCACCAATCTCGAGAAAATGTAGCACTCTCATTTGTGATCATATTGCACCAGCGATAAAGCCAGAGTGAAATATCCAAAACATTCTTCACATTTCATAAACAGGAGGAACATAGGGCTGGACAGCGATGCTAGAGGGTGGCAGCAGCCGCTGCACAATTGTAGTATGCAGCGTCAAAGACAGAGGGCAGGGAAAGCTACAGAGCAGGCTGCATGCAGACTCCTGAGAGTACGAAAGTTATAAGAGTGCATTTTATTTTGTTTCTTTCCTTTCAAGTACACAAAATAAAAAAAAAAAATGTTCACATTGAAGGCTAGTATCATCTGAATCAAAAGCATGACTATATTGGAAAAAATTTCTCTGATACTAGTTAATGCAGGCCCTATGTAGGTTATATCTGGGATTGTATGAATGTATGGTGTGCTTTCTGACGTGTCCGAAAGAGCAGAAACCTTGCTTACCAAAAAATGTTTTTGTTGGGGTGAAGACACTGAAGTGAGGGGTCAGTGATGCTGTTATTGCTTTTAATGATGGCAACACTGGTAGGGTGAGAGTGCTACAGCATATGGGAATTAATCCTGGAGCAAACCGCATGAAAGAACTTAAGCAGAAGGTCAAGGTTCGCATTGATAAAGCAGAGTATGCAGTACAGTTGGCCACTAAGAAGTCCAGAAAGCAGAAAAGAAGAAAACACTTGGAAAAAGATCAGGCTGCTTCTGAGTGACTAAAAATAAAAAATTAAGCATATATTAAGTGAGTTACAGTCTTTTGAAACTTCAGAAGCCAAGCCTGAAAACTTTCATTTTCTGTTGCGTTTTTCTCTAAGTCTCAGAAACCACTTCGAGTAGAGTACTCAAATTTTCAGTGAGTAATTTCATACATATCCTGAGTCTACTGAACTGAAAGGAGAACATAATGTTATGTATAATTAAAATTATTTTTAATCTACTAAAAAGTACACAAAATTTTAATTGTGTGATTAAAAAATTGTATTTCCAAAAGCAGTGGCTAAAATGCAATTATTTTAGTTCAGTAGACTCAGAACATAGAGTGTAATGTACTGTAAAACTTTCATGTCAATGGCTACAGTGCTGCCTGAAATACAGGGAAGCTGAGTCTCTAAATTTGGCGTTGTTGGGATAGTGCGTTCCAACTCCCATTAACGTTCTAAGTATCAAATAAAGGAACAGAGTAAAAAAAATTGCAGTATTAACTTCTGTTTTGTTTCAAAGTGTAGCCACTCACCCAGGCTTACTAAATGGCTATATCGATGTCACCCATTATTTGTTCAACTATTGTAATACTTGCACAATTACAATTGGACATAGTCTCATAACAGCTACAGTTGCCACAGTGCCTGTTGCTTTGGACATGCACGGATGTCCAGAGAAACCTTACATCATAATTTGGAATAACGCAGGCACTGCAGTATTGTACATATCCACCAACAACAACAACTTACTTGGAAGTCAAATGTCTCGCCTGTACGGGAATATATATAAATGATGTACAAGTACATGTGAAACAAATACTAACAAAGAGATAGAGGGGCTGGCCAGTACTTACCTCAGCTCAGTACAGCCGATAGATACACATAAAACAGAACTGAAAATTTACATTCCTAGCTTTCGGAACTTTGTTCCTTCATCAGGGAGGAGAGAGGGGAAAAAAGGGGAAGAAGGGAAAGTGGATTCAGTTACTCACAACCCAGGTTATGAAGCAACAGGGAAAGGTAAACAGGGAGGGTAGCAAGGATGGAGGCATGGTTGTCAGAGGGAAGCCAAAGATATTCTACTGTAAGTACTGTGCCAGCTTCAAACCAAAGAGGATGCATACAGAAGTAAAGAGGTATATAGTATAAAGATAAACACAACTATGTAGGATGAAAAGATGCATGAATGGCTAAAGAGGAAAGGGAAAGAGGAGAAGACTGAAGAGTGAATGGGAGTGAGGTTGTTTAACGTAGGTTCAGTCCAGGGGGATGGCGGGATGAAAGGATGTGTTGGAGTGCAAGTTCCCATCTCCGCAGTTCAGAGGGACTGGTGTTGGGTGGGAGAAGCCAAATGGCACATACGGTGTAGCAGGTGCCTAGGTCCGTAGAATTATGCTGGAGGGCATGCTCCGCTACTGGGTATTGGGCATCTCCTAGGCGGACAGTTCGTCTGTGTCCGTTCATGCGCTCAGCCAGTTTGGTTGTTGTCATGCTGATGTAAAAGGCTGTGCAGTGCAGGCATGTCAGTTGATAAATGACATGTGTAGTTTCACACGTAGCACTGCCTTGAATTGTGTATGTTTTACCAGTAGCGGGGCTGGAGTAGGTGGTTGTGGGGGGATGCATGGGGCAGGTTTTGCAGCGGGGTCGGTTACAGGGGTAGGAACCGCTGGGTAGAGAAGGTAGTCTGGGAATATTGTAGGGTTTAACAAGGATGTTACAGAGGTTAGGGGGGCGACGAAAGGCAACTCTGGGTGGTGTGGGAAGAATTTTGTCAAGGGATGATCTCATTTCAGGGGTTGACTTGAGAAAGTCGTATCCCTGGTGGAGTAATTTGTTGATGTTTTCGAGGCCAGGATAATATGGGGTGACAAGGGGGATGCTTCTGTGTGGTCTGGGGGTAGGAACATTGTTGTTGGACGGGGAGGAATGTATTGCTCGGGAAATCTGTTTGTGGACAAGGTCTGCAGGATAGTTGCGGGAGAGGAAAGCACTGGTCAGGTTATTGGTGTAGTTGTTGAGGGATTCGTCACTGGAGCAGATACGTTTGCCACGAATACCTAGGCTGTAGGGAAGGGAGCGTTTGATGTGGAAAGGATGGCAGCTATCAAAGTGAAGGTACTGTTGTTTGTTTGTGGGTTTGATATGGACAGAGGTGTGGATGTGAGCTTCAACAAGATGAAGGTCAACATCCAGGAAGGTGGCTTGGGTTTTGGAGAAGGACCAGTTGAAATTCAGATTCGAAAAGGAGTTGAGGTTATGGAGGAAATTAAGGAGTGTTTCTTCACCATGAGTCCAGACCAAAAAGATGTCATCTATAAACCTATACCAGACCAGGGGAAGCAGCTGTTGGGTCTTCAGGAAAGCCTCCTCCATGCGGCCCATGAAGAGGTTGGCATAGGAGGGAGCCATCCTGGTTCCCATGGCCGTTCCCCTGATTTGTTTGTAGGTCTGGCCTTCAAAAGTGAAGTAATTATGGGTGAGGATGAAGTTGGTAAGTGTGATAAGGAACGAGGTTTTTGGAAGATCTTCGGGTGGGCGTTGGGAGAGGTAGTGCTCAAGGGCAGAGAGACCATGGGTATGTGGGATGTTTGTGTAAAGGGATGTAGCATCTATGGAGACAAGAAAGGTTTCAGGTGGGAGAGGAGTGGGAATGGATTTGAGGCGTTCTAGGAAGTGGTTTGTGTCTTTGATGTAGGATGGGAGTCTGTGGGTGATAGGTTGTAGGTGTTGGTCTACCAGAGCTGAGATACGTTCAGTTGGGGATTTGAAGCCTGCTACAATGGGACGGCCAGGATGGTTCTCTTTGTGGATTTTGGGTAATAGGTAGAAGGTAGGGGTACATGGCTCAGGTGGAGTGAGTAAGTTTATGGAAGCCGTTGTGAGGCCTTGTGAGGGACCTTGGATTTTTAGGATTTTTTGCAGCTCAGTCTGGATGGAGGGAATGCGATCCTGGGTAACAGCTTTGTAGGTTGAGGTGTCAGAGAGTTGACGTAGTCCTTCTGCCACATACTCCACACGGTCAAGTACGACAGTTGTGGAGCCTTTATCCGCCGGGAGGATGACAATAGAGCGGTCTATTTTCAGCTCCTTAATGGCACGGGATTCAGCTGGGGTGATGTTGGGGGTTGTCGGGATGTTCTTCAAGAAGGACTGGGAGGCAACACTGGATGTGAGGAATTCCTGAAATGTCTGCAAGGGATGGTTTTGGGGGAGGGGAGGAGGATCCCTTTGAGAAGGCAGTCGGAACTGTTCTAGACAGGGTTCAACACTGGGTCTAGTACTTGGGGGCTGTGTTTGGGTAGTGAAGTGATATTTCCAGTTGAGGTTCCGGGTGAATGAGAGGAGACCTTTAACCATGGCAGTTTGGTTGAATTTAGGTGTGGGGCTAAAGGTTAAGCCTTTTGATAGAACAGATGTCTCTGGAGGAGAGACGGATCTGGATGAGAGGTTTCTCTGTCACAAGAAAAAATTTTTGGGACATTTCTGCGCCACCCGCGATCTTTTTTGCGGCACGCGCGATCTTTTTTGCGGCACGCGTGATCTTTTTTGCGGCACGCGCGATCGCTTTTGCGGCACGCGCGATCGCTTTTGCGGCACGCGCGATCTATTTTCGCCACTCGCTATCTCTGTTTTTGAGCTACGTGTGTTCTTTTTCCCCTGATCTGGACATACTTGCTTGGTCTGGTCAACTTTTTCCGTATTTTTCTTATTTAGTGGTCTTCCTTTGGTATTGAACATTACCAACACATTTTCTTTCCTTCTCGTCCTTCCCTCCGTGTTTTACTCCTTCTTATGATTACTATTTCAACTATAGTTATTTAATTTCCCTACCCACCAGTTACCCACTATGTACCCCAATCCTATACCACATTATTTATATTCATTCCGGAAACATGCATTCACTGTAGCCAAACTGCAATCCCACATACTTTTCCTCCAGTCCTGCTTAACCTTTGGAATTACCCCTAAAGGGCTTACCTTAAAAGTTCCCATCTCCGGGTGCAATTCCTCCTTCCACCAGTCTCTCCTGGACTTCCAGAACCTTCAATCCTTAGCCCTTACCCAACTTGTCCTGAATCTCTACACTACTTCATGTAACCACCACTCCCAACAGCTCCTATCTCTCTTCAAAGTCCTCCACCTCTCAAACCCTTGCTTGGAGAACACACTGAGGAACATCATCCTAGAAGCCAGCTGCAAACTTGAGTTCCATGCCACACACCACCTGAAAAAACGATCCACAGTGCTAGTGCAAGACCTAAGAAGTGGGGTCCCTCTCCCTATCCCTCACAAACACCAACCACAACAGAACCTTCAACAAACCCCCCTCATAGCCAACAAACCTAGCCTAGCCACCCTACTCAATCTCCCCATCCCAGCACATACCCCACACAGACCAAATCGCAACTATAACCACAGTCAAATGCCACATATCACCAGTCCCAATTCAGTCCTAAACCTCTCATCCAGATCCCTCTCTCCTCCAGAGACATCTGTTCTATCAAAAGGCTTAACCTTTAGCCCCACACCTAAATTCAACCACACTGCCCTGGTTAAAGATCTCCTCTCATTCACCCGGAACCTCAACTGGAAATATCACTTCACTACCCAAACACAGCCCCCAAGTACTAGACCCAGTGTTGAACCCTGTCTAGAACAGTTCCGACTGCCTTCTCAAAGGGATCCTCCTCCCCTCCCCCAAAACCATCCCTTGCAGACATTTCAGGAATTCCTCACATCCAGTGTTGCCTCCCAGTCCTTCTTGAAGAACATCCCGACAACCCCCAACATCACCCCAGCTGAATCCCGTGCCATTAAGGAGCTGAAAATAGACCGCTCTATTGTCATCCTCCCGGCGGATAAAGGCTCCACAACTGTCGTACTTGACCGTGTGGAGTATGTGGCAGAAGGACTACGTCAACTCTCTGACACCTCAACCTACAAAGCTGTTACCCAGGATCGCATTCCCTCCATCCAGACTGAGCTGCAAAAAATCCTAAAAATCCAAGGTCCCTCACAAGGCCTCACAACGGCTTCCATAGACTTACTCACTCCACCTGAGCCACGTACCCCTACCTTCTACCTATTACCCAAAATCCACAAAGAGAACCATCCTGGCCGTCCCATTGTAGCAGGCTTCAAATCCCCAACTGAACGTATCTCAGCTCTGGTAGACCAACACCTACAACCTATCACCCGCAGACTCCCATCGTACATCAAAGACACAAACCACTTCCTAGAACGCCTCAAATCCATTCCCACTCCTCTCCCACCTGAAACCTTTCTTGTCTCCATAGATGCTACATCCCTTTACACAAACATCCCACATACCCATGGTCTCTCTGCCCTTGAGCACTACCTCTCCCAACGCCCACCCGAAGATCTTCCAAAAACCTCGTTCCTTATCACACTTACCAACTTCATCCTCACCCATAATTACTTCACTTTTGAAGGCCAGACCTACAAACAAATCAGGGGAACGGCCATGGGAACCAGGATGGCTCCCTCCTATGCCAACCTCTTCATGGGCCGCATGGAGGAGGCTTAACTGAAGACCCAACAGCTGCTTCCCCTGGCCTGGTATAGGTTTATAGATGACATCTTTGTGGTCTGGACTCATGGTGAAGAAACACTCCTTAATTTCCTCCATAACCTCAACTCCTTTTCGAATCTGAATTTCACCTGGTCCTTCTCCAAAACCCAAGCCACCTTCCTGGATGTTGACCTTCATCTTGTTGAAGCTCACATCCACACCTCTGTCCATATCAAACCCACAAACAAACAACAGTACCTTCACTTTGATAGCTGCCATCCTTTCCACATCAAACGCTCCCTTCCCTACAGCCTAGGTATTCGTGGCAAACGTATCTGCTCCAGTGACAAATCCCTCAACAGCTACACCAATAACCTGACCAGTGCTTTCCTCTCCCGCAACTATCCTGCAGACCTTGTCCACAAACAGATTTCCCGAGCAATACATTCCTCCCCGTCCAACAACAATGTTCCTACCCCCAGACCACACAGAAGCATCCCCCTTGTCACCCAATATTATCCTGGCCTCGAAAACATCAACAAATTACTCCGCCAGGGATACGACTTTCTCAAGTCAACCCCTGAAATGAGATCATCCCTTGACAAAATTCTCCCCACACCACCCAGAGTTGCCTTTCGTCGCCCCCCTAACCTCCGTAACATCCTTGTTAAACCCTACAATATTCCCAGACTACCTTCTCTACCCAGCGGTTCCTACCCCTGTAACCGACCCCGCTGCAAAACCTGCCCCATGCATCCCCCCACAACCACCTACTCCAGCCTCGCTACTGGTAAAACATACACAATTCAAGGCAGTGCTACGTGTGAAACTACACATGTCATTTATCAACTGACATGCCTGCACTGCACAGCCTTTTACATCGGCATGACAACAACCAAACTGGCTGAGTGCATGAACGGACACAGACGAACTGTCCGCCTAGGAGATGCCCAATACCCAGTAGCGGAGCATGCCCTCCAGCATAATTCTAGGGACCTAGGCACCTGCTACACCGTATGTGCCATTTGGCTTCTCCCACCCAACACCAGTCCCTCTGAACTGCGGAGATGGGAACTTGCACTCCAACACATCCTTTCATCCCGCCATCCCCCTGGACTGAACCTACGTTAAACAACCTCACTCCCATTCACTCTTCAGTCTTCTCCTCTTTCCCTTTCCTCTTTAGCCATTCACGCATCTTTTCATCCTACATAGTTGTGTTTATCTTTATACTATATACCTCTTTACTTCTGTATGCATCCTCTTTGGTTTGAAGCTGGCACAGTACTTACAGTAGAATATCTTTGGCTTCCCTCTGACAACCATGCCTCCATCCTTGCTACCCTCCCTGTTTACCTTTCCCTGTTGCTTCATAACCTGGGTTGTGAGTAACTGAATCCACTTTCCCTTCTTCCCCTTTTTTCCCCTCTCTCCTCCCTGATGAAGGAACAAAGTTCCGAAAGTTAGGAATGTAAATTTTCAGTTCTGTTTTATGTGTATCTATCGGCTGTACTGAGCTGAGGTAAGTACTGGCCAGCCCCTCTATCTCTTTGTTAGTATTTGTTTCACATCTTATATGAGATTTTCCATTAATCATTTAGTACAAGTACATGTTGTAGACACACTGTTGACAAAACATATGAAAGTTTGGGTCTGGCTGTGAGTCATGCTCTGATAGCCTAATGGTTAGGCGACCGCTCACGGTAGATGGGAAATCTGGGTTTGAGTCCCAGTCTGGCAGAAATTTTAATAGTTGTCATTCCATTATACATTTGATTTTTGTCCACATTCACAGCTCTAAATTTATTTTATGTATTGACTACCACCAAGTTATTAGTTAGGACGAATGATTATGGATGAAAGGTGTATATAGGCAACACAGAACATCATGTTGCAGAGTGTGTTCTACAACATGACAGTCGTGACCTAGGTGCCTGTTTCACCACACGTACCATTTGGAATCTTCCCCAAAACACCAGTTACTTGGAACCTCACAGGTAGGAACTGGCATAACAACATGGCCTTGACTCTTGTCACCACCTGGCCTCAATTTACGTTAATTTCTTTGGCCTCAGGATTTTTTCACAGTAACTATTACTTTCTTCACTCCCTTTTGGTTTCCAACATCTTTCATTTTCTGACCCGTCTATTTTTTGACATCCCCCTCCCACCTCTTCCACAAACAATGCACTTAGCATGCTTCTCTTATTAACTCATGCACAATATGTTTTAGCAGTAATCTCTGTCTTGTATATTATCTTTCACCTTTAAACTCTCGGGTTTTAAAATCTTGCCTGCTACTGTCCCCAACAATCAATTTTTGTTCTCACCAAGTCTGGCAAGCCTGCTCTGACCTGAAGACCTGTGTGCCTTTTCCAAATTCTACCCTTTCCCATAAACCTCACCAGTACTGTTCCCTCACCCTTCATCCTTCACCTTCAACCCTTTTACGAGAAGAAGGAGGTACTGGCCCTGAAAGCTAGAAAATTGTAATACCTTTTATAAGTGTGTTCTCTTGCTGCATCCTGTTGAGTGGATTTTTTTTATCTATCCAGTTAGCTTTTATGAATAAAGTTATGTGACAAGCATTCCATTTTATTGATGACAAATACTGAAAGAAAAAATTATTTTTCATTCTGCATTATAGTGCTTTTGAATCTTTTTATTTGTGTTTGTGTCATTCTCTTACTTGTTCAGCAATATGTTGACAGAACAGCATACAATATGCTTGTGCAAAAAGCTTATACAGTTGTTCACATTTCATTTGACACGGTCTACAGGCTGTACTGCACCAGGATGCGTCTTTCATTATCTTGTTACAGAAAAGGAATGAGTGTGAGCTACACATTCAGCATCAGTGGGAGAATAACGTTAGTCACCCAGTCAGTGGCACCTATAAATGTGCATTTAGCTCTCTTGATATAATTATATTTTACCAGACAACAGATAACACTCACATTAAAATAGACAATCCACCAAACATAACAGACATGGAAAACTTCTGGAGCAACATATGGTCAAACCCAGTACAACATAACAGACACACACAGTGGATACAAGAAGAAACAGACTCATACAAGATGATACTACAAATGCCTGAAGTGATAATTTTGCAACATTAAGTCACCCGAGCAATTAATTCTATGCACAATTGGAAAGCCCCTGGAAATGATAAAATAGCAAATTTCTAGCTAAAGAAGTTCACCTCAACACATTCACATCTAACTAAATTATTTAACAATTACATTGCAGACCCATACACAGTCCCTGATACACTTACAAAAGGAATAATTTATCTGAAACCTAAAGATCAAGCAGACACAGCAAACCCAGCAAAATATCGCCCCATAACATGCCTACCAACAATATACAAAATATTAACTTCAGTCATTAAACAGAAATTAGTGACACATACAACACAGAACAAAATTATAAATGAAGAACAAAAATGCTGCAGCAAAGGAGCATGAGGATGTAAAGAGCAACTGATAATAGATGCAGAGGTGACATATCAAGCTAAAACTAAACAAAGGTCGCTACACTAAACATACATTGATTACCAAAAAGCTTTTGATGGTGTACTCCACTCATGGTTACTACCGATATTGTAGATATACAAAGTAGATCCTTAAATTAATACAGTTCCTACACATAGTAATGAAAAATGGGAAAACCACACTTAATATCCAAACAAATTCAAAAAATATCACATCACAGCCAATACAGATTAAGCGTGGAATATACCAAGGAGACTCATTAAGTCCTTTCTGGTTCTGCCTTGCCCTGAACCCACTATCCAACATGCTAAATAATACAAATTATGGATATAATATTACTGGAACATACCCACACAAAATAATACTTTTGCTATACATGGATGATCTAAAACTACTGGCAGTAACAAATCAACAACTCAACCAATTACTAAAGATAACAGAAGTATTCAGCAATGATATAAATATGACTTTTGGAACAGACAAATGTAAGAAAAATAGCATAGTCAAGGGAAAACACACTAAACAAGAAGATTACATATTGGATAACTACAGCGACTGCATAGAAGCGATGGAAAAAACGGATGCCTATAAATGTGTAAAACAGATTTTGTAACAGGAATTTCTTTAGCTGAAATTTAAGCTTCATTGTGGATAGGGCCATAACTTTACTGGGCACTGCATTGAGTAACTTTAAACCTTAATATTGTGGACCCTTTTCATAGAGTGCTGTTCTGTGGCTGCTGATGTAAATTTTTTTATTTATTTCTCATATTGTACTGATGCAAATTGGAACAAATGTTGGGCTGCAGTCTTTTAACAAGTAATATGGCTTTTTGAATGTACATGTTTACTACAGTCAGTTCACCAGTTTTTGGAAACAAGCCACTGCATGATTGCTTATATTTTGCTCCACAGATGATTCTTATAGCCATTTTCTGAAGTGGCAATAGGTTTTATTTTATTTTATTTTATTTAGTCCTTCAAATCCTATTTGTATAGAATATATACAAGGATATTGGACATGGTTAGGTATTTACAAGATAAAATACAGTTTGTATTGCAATCCTAAGGACTAGATATTGAAGTAATTTAGCACAGATTCATAAATACAACAAACTTTACAGGCAACATACAAAGTAGAATATTAATAATGCATCTTTATTTTTGTTGTTTGGCTTTTATATATTCTGTCAGACTGTAAAAGCAATGATCAATTAAATATGCCTTTACTTCAGCCTTAAAACTACAGAGTTTACCTATTGATTTAATATGTTTAGGTAGATTATTGAAAATCCTTATCCCAGTGTGTAGTGTGCCTTTTTGGCACAATGATGTTCTCACCTGTTTCACATGAAGGTCAGATTTTTGCCTTGTATTGTGTGCATGTATATCTTCATTTTTTAATAAGATATCTGGGTGTCTATCGATATGTTGTTTGATGAAAACTGATGTTTCATAGATAAAAATGCAAGGAAGAGGAAGAACTGCAAGTTTTTTGAATATGGGTCGGCACGATTTCGTATTGTTTACCCCTTCAATAATTCTTAGTATTCTCTTTTGCATCTTGAAAAGTTTAATATTTGTTGTTGTATTGCCCCAGAAGATTATGTCATATTTAATTACAGAATGCACATAGGAGTAGTATACATTTAACAGGCCGGCTTTGCTGCAACAAGTTTTTAAGATCCGTATCATGTAACAGGTTTTGCTTAGTTTTCTTTGCAAATATTCAATATGTACCGCCCATTTTGTGTTGTTCTGGAGCCAGAGTCCCAGAAATTTAGTGCTGTCAACACTTTCAAGAACTCTGTCCCTAAGTTCTATTTCTATGTTTGGGTGGTGTTTTCCTTTTACATTATAGAAATTCAGTGCTACTGTCTTTTCTTTGTTTATAATTAGCTTGTTGTAGCTGAACCACTGTTCTACACTGTTCATTGTTTGGATAGCGGAGTCTTTAAGTTTTTCTTCTGTTTTACCACTAATAAGGAAGCTTGTATCATCTGCAAATTGGAGGGTAGTTTGGCAATACTTGTTGTACATAAGATCATTGACATGGAGGAGAAACAGAATGGGTCCTAATACTGATCCTTGAGGGACACCATATTTCACATTTTCATATCCTGAATAGTAGTAGCTGATTTTGTTATGGTCAGTATATTGCACTTCAACCACCTGTTTGCGACCACATAGGTATGTCTTGAGCCACTCATTGGATATACCTCTAATTCCTAACTGGTCAAGCTTCTGCAGTAGGGCACTATGGTCAATGACGTCAAAAGCTTTAGATAAATCAAGACATATGCCTGTCACAAACTCACCTGCATCCAGTTTAGTATAGATTTCATTAAGAAATTCAAATATTGCACTTTCAGTTGAATAGCCTTTCCTGAAGCCATGCTGTGAAGGAGAGAGAATCTTATTTTTATTTAGGAAATCAGACAATCTCTTATAAAAAACTTTTTCTAAAATTTTAGAAAATACAGGCAGTAGGGCTATTGGTCTATAATTTGAAACACATTCTGGATTTCCTTTTTTGAACAGTGGTTTCAGCTTTGCTGTTTTTAAGCATGAAGGGAAGGTTCCTGATGCCAGTGAGCTGTTGCACAAATGTGTCAAGGGTTCAGCTAAGGCAAGACAGCATTTTTTAATAATTGCATCTGGTATTCCATCAATTCCACATGAGTAGCCTGTTTTCAAGGTTTTTATAACTGATAAAATTTCTTCAGAATTTGTGGGTGAAAGGAACAAAGATGTAGACACATTTCTTACACTATTTAGATTTGCTTTGGTTGTTGCTCTGCATATTCTATTCCATGATGTAGGTGAGAGGAAAATAGGGCATGAAATGCAGTCTTTAGGAAAACAGTGTCTCTGAAGAACTTGCTAATTATATTAATTGTAAATGTAATCTTAGACAACTTACATGCTAGAGTGTCAACATGTGTGTTCCAATTTAGATTGCTTTGAATTGTTAAATCAAAGAATTTTACACTAAAGAATTTTTTTACTAATTCATTGCCTATGTATATTTTACTTTCATTATTAAAACTACTGTTGTTAATCTCCATGAGTCATGCTTTGCTACTGCTTACATTTAAGTGGTTTTCATTGAAGTACTGTGCAATATCATTTGTCACGTTATTACGCTGGGTCTCTAGTTCATTAAATGATTTCTTTTTACACACAATGGATGTATCATCTGCATACAGAACAATTTTGGAATTCTGAGAGCAATATCTTATGTCATTTACATAAATTAAAAACAAATGAGGACCCAATACTGAGGCCTGTGAACACCACTTTCAGCTTTAAGTAGTACAAACTGTTTTTGGTTACTCATGTAAGATTTTATTAGGTCATGAGTAGTGCCTCTGATTCCAATATTCCACACTTTTCTAACAGGATTGTGGCAGTCACACAGTTGAAAGCTTTCTCCAGGCAGAGGTATACACCTGCAACATGTTACTTGTTCTCGGTGCCACTTGTTATCTCTTCAGTTAATTGAGCAGGTACTCTGCTGGTTGATTTACATATTAAGAAACCATTTTTATTTTCAAACATTGGGTAGTGCAATGGGAGAGAGCTTATAATTCTGGTGTATATGACTTTTTCAACTATTCTGGAAAAGACTGGAAGTGTTGTGGTGGGTATGTAGTTCTGAATTTTGAGTATGTCCCCGTTTTTAAAGATTGGTGTTACATGAGCTATTTCTGGTCTGTATGGGAAGGTGCCTGATTCTATTACATTATTTACTGCTACAGACAGAGGTACAGACACACTTTGTCTGCACACATTTAATACATTAATACTGAGGCCACAATGCCTGTGAAACGGGAAGATTTTAGAGAGCTAACGATGTTAATTATTTCTTTGCAGTTCATGGGGGTTAAATGTATGTTATGCTGAGAAGGACTGCCTTTAAAATTATACTGCATGTTATTATGTTTGTCATTGATAGCTTCCCCCACTGAAGAAGTATATTCATTGAATATGTTAGCAATTTCAAGTTCATCTTTTGCTACCATCCCATTGTGGTCAATATTAAAGTCTATGCAGCTTTTGCCCTGCCTGTTATAAAATAGTTACTCGCTCCCAAGACACCAGTAGTAACACTGTGTGAAGCCTGAAGCTTGTTTGCAACATAGCTGCTCCTGGTCTGTATCAATAAATCTTTATAGTATTATATATAAAAACAAAGATGAGGTGACTTACCGAACAAAAGTGCTGGCAGGTCGATAGACACACAAACAAACACAAACATACACACAAAATTCAAGCTTTCGCAACAAACTGTTGCCTCATCAGGAAAGAGGGAAGGAGAGGGGAAGACGAAAGGAAGTGGGTTTTAAGGGAGAGGGTAAGGAGTCATTCCAATCCCGGGAGCGGAAAGACTTACCTTAGGGGGAAAAAAGGACAGGTATACACTCGCACACACGCACATATCCATCCACACATACAGACACAAGCAGACATATTTTTATAGTATTCTTGATAAGTTTTGAAAACCTCCTTTAGCTTGAAAGATAGTCTGTAATTCAACATTGCACTATGGAATAATTCTAATTTTTGTCTTGCTTCAAAGACATCATTATTTATCCAGATACTTCTACTTATATTTTTAGTTCGTTCAACTTTCTTAGCGGCAAGGGGGCATGTGGCACCAAAACAATTGTAGAAGTCAGAAGCAAAGCTATCATAGGGAAACCTATTGCTCTAAAAATCATGACGTGTGTACTAACATGTGGTTCAGTCTATTGATGTTATCATTATACATAGTTCTTTTTCTTGCATATAGTTCCGTTTTAGTGGCAAAGGTCATCTCATTTGCCCCCAATTGGAGCTGTACTGCATTTTGACCAGAGATGACTAGTTTTAGAACAGCTGCTCTGTAGGTAAGATGGGTTACATTTATTATTATATTATCCAGACATATTTTGTTGTTGCTAATCTCTCTAGTTGGCTCATGGGTAACTCGTATCAAACTGAATCTATCGAGTAGGAGGTGTAGCTTTTTGGCGTTGGCATTATCTGTTACCAAGTCTGTATTTATATCCCCTTTTATTATAGTATTTATACCGCCATTTAATACAAAAAATGTACTGTCTATATATATCAGCAAGTCAGAAAGGTTTTTGAAAAATATATCCATACATGCCCCAGGTGGCCTATAGACACCGACAGTTGCTGTATTTTCTCTGCCACTCCATTTTAGATTTATTGCAGCAAATTCTGTGATTCCTTTTGCACATAATGTACAGGGTGACACAGAAAAATGGGCACATTTCCACATTCCAATAAAACAAGAAGTGATGAAGGAAAGAAATCGCATTCATAGTAATTGAAACCTCACAACTTTGCCATTTACGAAACACTGATCGCATTTATCATTTCTTTTTTTTTTATTATATCCTTTAGATGGCATCATTCTGTATGAAAACATTCGTGAAATCTGCCATTGAGATTACTCATTGAACACTGCAATATCACAGCTGGGATGCTGTGAATTGCATCCCGAATACTCTGTTTTAACTCATCCAGGGTTCTTAATCGAGTCGTGCAGACTTTACTCTTGAGGTAGCCTCACAAGAAAAAAATCACAAAAGGGTAAATCTGGCCATCTAGGTGGCCAGGGAATGTTACCAAATTGTGAGATCACACAGTTGTCAAACAATTCTCGCACATATGCCATTGATTGGGGTGCAGTGTGTGATGTCGCTCCGTCCTGTCAAAATCAGGCTTCTTGAACATTTGGAAAGTAGTTCAGTGCTGGTATAAGGAAAGTTTGTGATATTCCACGTAATGGTAATGAAATCAGGGGCCAGATAAACCACCAAAACATGCATTATTGACTGTTGACATTCCCTGTTGGCTTCCTGAGGTGGAACATCATCATCCATGGAGTCACTACCATTGACAATGTTACTCATTTCAGATAATTCTAGACGAGTAAGATTTACACCAAACTTTTTACTTGTCTTCTTTTCTCACGCAGTTTGCTCCAGTTCTTCAGGTCTAGGGTTCTGATACTTGACACTGACATTTTCACATTTTAGGTTCTCATGGTTCCAGTTTATGTGAATAATTTTGAAAAATGACTGCACAGAATTTTGTTTCTTTTTGGAATTTATTTGTTTCCCAATTTACTATATCACACTGTCTTTTGAATTTTAACATTAACAAAGCTGAAATTAAGTTGTTGCTCCAAAATACAGAAACACGTCTGATCACATTAGAGGCATGCCCACTACTACCTCCTCACTCTGCAGTAATAACAATATTCCAAATGGTTTATAAATTTTCTTGACGAATGAATTTCTATAAATTTATATATATGAATCCAGAAGTAAACGTAATAAACAGTACCAAATTGCATAATTAACAATAGAAATTTTAACTGTGCCAAATATTTCACAATTTCAAATGTTTCTAAAAAAATAATTTTAACTCTAAACAAAGAGGTAGTACATATTGATTGTAACAATGAACAGAATTTTATATGGAGAAAACTCAACATTCTCAGAAATAAAGTAGGGCTGCTCTATTGTTTTTTTTTACAGATGGTACACTGAGGTTAGAATATGGCTTACTTTTGTGTGATCAACAAAATCTTTCCAAGCTTGTGATGTAAACTGTGAACTATTATCAGATAAAATTGTTTTAGGAATGCCCAACTGATGAAAACATGTGTTTTCAAACTGAGAGATGATTTGCTCACTGGTAGCTTTCTTAAGAGGAAATGGCTGCATGAACTTTGAAAATACATCAACCGCCTCCAAGACATAACAAAATCCATTTTTAGATTTAGACAAACGTCCATAAATGCCCACAGACATGAGATCTAGGTTATTATAAGGCAGTATGTTTTCCATTTGACCTCTACTTGTTTGGCCACTTACCTTCACTCTCTGACATCTGTCACAGCTGGCAATCTTCTTCTTGACTCTCCTTCACATAATACAAAAATAGATGTTTTTCTGAATCTTTTGTGTATATGCCGGCCGCAGTGGTCTAGCGGTTCTAGGCGCTCAGTGCTCAGGTTTAAGTAGTTCTAAGTTCTAGGGGACTGATGACCACAGATGTTAAGTCCCATAGTGCTCAGAGCCATTTGAGCCATTTTTTTGTGTATATTTGGTTGATCCACAATGACCAAAACTCTCATGTGCATAAGTAATTAAAGTATCAATGAAACGTTATGGCCAACATAGTTTCCAAACATCTGAGTCAGTTGTATGTCTCCTGAATAAAATACCCTTGTGTCTCTTATAATATTGTTCCATCTTTTATCCTCCTTTCTTACCCAACATGCTCTTAACCAATTTCCAATTTTGATCATGATTTTGATACCTGCGGATGTCATTGCAAATTTTCAGGATCTCTTTTTCCTCTTTCACACCTCTCAAGCACATAATTTTAAATTCTTTCTCTCCTCCTCCAAAGTTGTTAGATAATTTACTCCCTAAAGATAGCCTAGACAAAGCATCAGCAACTACATTGTCTGTGCCCTTAATGTATCTGATTTTATAATTGAACTGCTGTAAAAATAAGGCCCAATTAGTAATTCTGTTATGGTACAGCTTACACACCTGGAGACAACATAATGCTTTGTGATCAGTATAGATGATGATTTTGTGACCTAGTAGATAATTTTTAAACTTGTTGAACACCCAATGTACCAATGTACAGCCAAAAGTTCTTTCTTATTTACAGTGCATGTCTTTTCATTCTTATGCAATACTCTACTATCAAATGCAAGCTCTGTGTTCATTAAAACCATCAACTTCAACATCCTGAAATAAATGAGCACCCAAATCAACATCACTGTTGTCTGTCATAATACGAAAAGGAAGAGAGAAATCTGGTCTGAACAATATCTGACTTTGACACAACTTGAAATCTGGAGGTCATGTCCAAACCACTCACGTATTTTACATAATCAAATTTCTGTACCAGCTCATCCATGTTCTCAGGATGGTCATTATCTCTGATAGGGAACTTATTAAGATGTCTAAAACCCAAAACAATTCCCACTCTACCATTTCTGTTACTTATCACAACTACAGGATTAATGTAAACACTCCTACTTCTCTCAATTACCCACCATGTTTCCATTTTCTGAATTTCTAACTCAACATCTATCCTTTTTGAAAATAGTACATTATATAGCTTGAGAAAGAAAAATTGATGATCTCTAAGGTAAAGCATGCACCGATAGCCTTTCACTTTCCCTGGTATATCATCAGCACATTTCTAAACTCCAATAACAGACTCCAAAGTTGTTCCTTTTGTTGATCATTAAGAATTGTAGCTTCCCTTACTTTAGAATCTACTACACTTTCAAAATCCTGAGCTTCAATCATCAGTCATCATCATCAAACACATTGAACTCATCTTGGTTCACAATGTTTTGCCAACAGTTAAAACATTTACCACAGTTTAAAATACAGATATTAGTTTTCACATAAGTATTACTTTTAGGTTCCAAAATAAACAATTCTTTAGCATTCCCTCCAAAAAAGGCTCAACTCTCACTATCCAATCCATACCAAGAATTATATTTTTTTCCAGACTAGGGATCACTAAGCATCCATGTTCAAAGATTTTGTCTGCTATACTAAAAGTTAAAACTACCTCAGATTTTACCAGTTTGCTTTGCTTAACTGTATCTCCTCTTGCCATTACACCTACAATAGTTGTTTCCACAAAATTCTTACTATACTTGATCTCGTCTTTAATTTGTTCAGATATACCACAAATTGGACTACCTGTATCATTCCAAAAGTTACCTTCCCACTGATCAATCTTAACTTTAATGTAAGGACACCCAAAATCTGAATCATCTTCTCTGTTGTCAGACTCTTCATGCGAAAGCTCATTTTGAATTTTATCAAATGGTATGTCACACTGCTTTCACAGGGTTTTATCAACTTAACAGGTATCATAGCATTACTTTGGTTGCTCATGTTGTCATCTGTATTATTTCTAGAGATTGTATTTGATTATTCAATGTTGAATAAATATTATTGTTATTATTATTATTTGCCTTATCTGTATTGTCAACGTCATTCACAAATAACTCAGAAACTTCATTATTCTTAAATTCCGCAAATACCTGATACTCATCATCATTATCATCATCATCATATTCCTCCAAAATTGGTTCAGTAACAATGTCACTAACAATAAAAGTCTCATCTCCATCAGAGTCATGTACCTCACCTACATTCATTTGCAGTAAGCCACCAGCATCAGACTTAACCTCAGTTACTTCACACCTCTAATTCACATGTACATAAAAAACACCACCTAGTTCAGATGCAGTACAGTCATCACCTGATTTACGTACATCAATAACATCATTAGTACGTACTACATCAAAATTCTCACTACTCTCACATTCTGGTTTGTGATTAGTACCTAGATCACCATAATTCCAAAACTTTTGATCAAAAAATAAATGAGAAATCTGATATTCCTTCTGTTCAATTTCAGATACATGTGCCATATTATTAACACTGTTATTATTGTCTAATCGCAAGTGTAACTTCATGAGCCTTTGCTTTTTGTGTTTGCTCACTCCTGAATTGTGGATCTTCATTGAGGCAAACTGCTGTTTTCTGAGTAGTCACTTCTATGATTGTTTCCTATTAAAAACCCCATGATTATGCCCAATTTTTGCATTCTGTTGATGCTCAAAATTTCTCTCCCTATTGACACTTTAATCCTGATAGAAGTTACCATTATCTCTGTTTCTGTGATTACTGACGTTGTGTTTTCTATAACTCCGATTATTGTGGTACATACTTCTTTCTACTGCTCTGTCCAGCCTGTCAACATATTGTAAAAATTGTTCAAGACAATCATCAGTTCCCTGTACTAAATTCCAAGGCAACCTGCCTGGTAATCTGCTTTTAAGTGCATCAATCAAGGGCATTTTGTTAAAGGGTTTGTCAAGGTGTGTTAATTTTTTAAGTTGGTTCTTCCAAAACTCTTTTTAATTACTGTCCCTATTCCTATAATTAGGACCATTCAAAATTCACTTTTGGTTCTCCCCTGTCCAGCTTCTGACCAAATTTTATTTAAAAAACTTTTCTTGAATCTTTGATATTTTCCCCACTGACTTAAATTTAAATTTACCCATAACAGAGTTTCGCAATCAAGACGTCTTTTAACTAATTTAATTTCTTGATTGTAATTCATGCCCGATGCAAAAGCATCTCTACAGTGATGCAGAAAATCCACTGGATTTAATAGTCTGATGGAAAACTTTTGATAGGAGTGCTGGACCACACCATACCATTGTTTGCACACAGATTTTGGATAATATAACTTTCCTGAACTGTTGAAATTTTTTGATCTAAAACAGTTACATTAGTTTGCATATTGTTTTCAACATTTGAAATTTTTTGGTTTAAATTAGCAATGTTTTGTTCCATCTTTTCCGCTACACCCTTCTTTCCACTTTGCCAACATCAACATTCTTTGATTGTCTCGCTGACTCAACTATCAATTCATTCTCCAAAACCATAAATTTATTTTCTGAAACATCACCAAAAAGTACCAAAAAGTAACGCAAGTCTGTATTTTCGAGGTGGCTAAATTTGTTAATACATTAAAGGTACTCAATTTGTATCACATGTTCCATTGTAGAGGAACTACTTCCATTTCATGGTACAAGATGGTGCTTGACTGATGAAATATAGTTTAACCAGCTATACCTTCAACAGTGTGTCTCAAAATGAATATCACGGTTTTAAAACTTTGTAAAATTTATTACATTCAGCATCCAGTTAAATGTAATACTATAAATGAAAGAGCAATTCAAACAGTTTTGTTTGTATACACATATGTATACATGTGCACTATCTGCTGCGGGCTCCATAAGAAAGCACAAGCAGCAAAGGTGGCCTCTAATGAAGGGAGAACTTTCTGTGTTTAACAGTGTTCAAGGGCTGAATCTGTTGTTACAGTGCAGCTTGCATTTCATGTTACACTGTGTGATCAAAAGTATCCTGAAAACATACATTTTTCACATTAGGTGCATCGCGCTGCCTCCTACTGCCAGGTACTCCATATCAGCGATCTCAGTAGTCATTAGACATTGTGAGAGAACAGATGGGGTGCTCCAAGGAACTCGTGGACTTCGAATGTTGTAACGTGATTGAGTGTCACTTGTGTCATACGTCTGTCAACACTCCTAAGCATCCCTAGGTCCACAGTTTCAGATGTGATAGCGAAGTGGAAATGTGAAGGGGCATGTACAGCACAAAAGCAAACAGCCCAACCTTGTCTGTTGACTGACAGAGACCACCGATGATTGAAGAGGGTCATAATGTGTAATAGGGAGACATCTATCCAGACAATCACACAGGAATTTCAGACTGCATCAGGATTTGCTGCAAGTACTATGATAGTTAGGCAGGAGGTGAGAAAAATTGGATTTCATGGTCTTGCGGCTGCTCATAAGCCACACATCACACCGGTAAATGCCAAACAATGCCTCGATTGGTGTAAGGAGCATAAACATTGGACAATTGAACAGTGGAAAAATTCTTTGGCGTGATGTATCACAGTACACAATGTGGGGATCTGATGGGAGGGAGTGGGTATGGCGAATTCCCGGTGAACATCATCTGCTAGCGTGTGTAGTGCCAAAAGTAAAATTCATAGGTGGTGGTGTTGTGGTGTGGTCGAGTTTTTGATATAGGGGCTTGCACCCCTTGTTTTGCATGACACTATCACAGCACAGGGCTACACTCATGTTTTAAGCACCTTCTTGATTCCCACTGTCGAAGAGTGGTTTGGTGACGGCGGTTGCATTTTTCAACACTGTCGAGCACCTGGTCATAATGCATGGTCTGTGATTGAGTGGTTACATGACAATAACATCCTTGTAATGGACTGGCCTGCAGAGTCCTGACTTGAATTCTATAGAACAGCTTTGGGATGTTTTGGAACGCTGGCTTTGTGCCATGTCTCACAGACCGACATCTGTACCTCTCCTCAATGCAGCACTTTGTGAAAAATCGGCTGCCGTAGATGGCATTAGTTTGAAGACAGCAAATGTCTTTGCAAAGTGAAAGATATGAGACAATGAAGAGTAAGTGCAAAACATTTTGAATGAGTGAGAGAGACTTCCATGCATAGCCCCAAAAAGTCAGTTTGGAAGGCTAGTGTGGAATCAGCAATTCCAATGAAGTCTGTGTGGAAACTTTTAACAAGATACTTACATCTATAGCCTTATCATTTGCAGTTGTTTCAAGCTCTATAGTTCTCAAACTGGGGTTTATGTGCAAACTTTGCAAATGAAATGTCATTGCAGGAAGGTGAGGATTTTCTTGGTGGAAATTTGAACTCACAAAAGGTGTGCATCTGGGGGGTCAGCTGTATGTGCACAAGATGGTGCAGCTGCATCAAGACTCCCCTAAATTGAATGTGACTCTTGCCAGGACAGTAACTCTTGAGAGAACAGTAATTCTGGTAAGGACAGTTACATATATAGCTTTGTACATTCTCCATTTTTTGATACTTGTGTTGTGGTTACTTCTTAGAACACATGGCTTACATAAAATTGTTAAGGGTTTTGCTAGCATAAGCAAAAATACTCAGTCACTGATTTCATAATTACAAAGGTTGACTCCAGTGGGTAGAGGTTCCTGAAAAATGGATTGAATCTGTCGGACCACAGTTCATAGAATTTAATTATAAGTTATGCTGTGAAGGTAGATACTCACAAATGTGTGTCTCAGCAGACAGTAGCATCTCTATCAGAGAGTTTTTGAAGAAAAAACTGGAGAATGAAAATTGGCCAGAATTGTATGTGTCTGATAATATAAATGATAAATATAATATTTTACCAGGTACATACTTAAAAGATATAGAAGACAGCCTACTGAGTAAAACAAAGATAATAAAGAAAAAGTGAAGGCATAAGTCACAGTTGATTAAGGGTTTACTACTGTCCTGCAAAAAACTAAAACATCTTTATGGTATTAGCACAGATCCCCACAGGCCTGACCATTTAACACTATAAAGGTTATAAGAAGATAAAATAAGAAACTAAAAGCTGCAAAAATGTGGGAAACCAGATTACTATCATCGAACAACGTCAGGAGTAGGTGAAATATAATTAACCCTCGCACTGCACACTTGATTTGAATTACCCTGCACCTCACACTGGGGTCCACTGGACCCCAGTAAAATGTTAGAATAGAATAGAATCTTTATTTGCCATTCAGTATTTTTTTCCATAAAATTGGCATCGTCAGTGTGTTCAATACATTATTGTACATAATTGTGCCTGTGCAGGGCAAGCAGATACGCATTCTAAAGTGATACTGGTAATACAACAATTATGTATTCACAATAGTATTTATAATATATCATAACAGTTAAATATACAATAGTATCAAGATATATTTATGGTACATCTTACGTATCCATGTAAAAAGTCTTAGTTTGTACATTACTGTCACAAACATATAGGTATAATTCATGTGGCAGTTTTTTGTTTCATGTAGCATATCTCTTTTGTGTCACTGTTTAGAAACTCATCATGTGAGTAATGTGGCGTACATTTGAGCCACACTTGTATTGTTTGCTTAAAGTTATTCATCGGTAGTTCACTCATAGCCTTTGAGAGTTTGTTATAAAATTTCAAGCTAAGGTGTTTATGGCTCTTTTGTGTTAATGTCAGCCTTGTGTATGGTAGGTCCATGTTACTATTATTTCGGGTATTATGAACATGCACTTCAGATCTTAAATTAAAGTTCTTTATGTTCTCTTTAGCATATATTAAACAATTATAAATGCATACAATAGGTAATGTCATTATCTTTAATTCTTTAAAATGATTTTTGGAACTTTGTATTGGTGCTAGTTCTAAAATGCACCTAACTGCTTTCTTCTGCCACTTGAAGATGGTACTTGAACCCACTGAGTTACCCCAAAGGAATACCCCATATTGCAGTTGTGAATTGAAAAGAGCAAAGTATGTGGAGATTAGCAGATTTTTACTGATAACATGTCTCAGCTTGTGTAATAGAAAGAGAGTTCGAGCAAGTTTGCAACATAGATAATTTGTGTGTCTGTCCCGTGTAAGTTTTTGATCTGTATGTAAACCTAGTAACTTGACATTTTTTGTATTCTGTTCAATTGGTTTCAGGGTGAAGTAAATTTCTTCAGTTTTCAATGTGTTTATTGATTAAAGGTTGACTCTGCACCAGTCACTGCTCATTTCAATTACTACTTTGTTGTATTCTATGACTTCTTGCAGATGTTCTCCACTGTTACTAGTGTCATGTCATTAGCATACAGTACATTGTTGCATGGCACATGATTTGAGAAGTCATCGATGTAAACAATGAACAGGAAAGAGGCAAGCACTCAGCCTTGTGGAATTCCTCTCTTTACTTTCATGGGTGTTGACTTTTGATAGTTTCTTTGTACCCTGTTGCTTAAGTATGATTGAAAAAAAATGTAATGGTTTATCTACAATACCATAATGAGTTAACATCGCATACGTGTAGGCAGTGTTACCAACTTAATAAACACTATGTTTCGATAAACTGTTGCCAACATACTCTTTGTAATACACAATAAAAATTACGCTAGGCTCCAGAGGATCCCAGTGTGCAGTGTGAGGGTTAACAAAGAAATGGGAAATTTGTCAGACACCAGTAGCACACAACTAAAGCTAAAAGTAATCATCAGATTATCAGAAGGTCTCATGGCTGTTACTAGCATTGTCAATAAATATTTTACGAACATATGACAGATTTAGACAACACGACTAAACTGATCCCCTGCAGGAACTGAAGCACTCCTCAGTGAACTTGTGATCTCTATCTTACAACAGATCAAGTCACAGTAAAAGCAACAAAGAAATTACATAATTAAACGTCCACTGACTTAAATGGACTCTAATTTAAAAATTTAAAGTTAACAACAATTGAAATGGCCAAAGAAATTTGCCACATAGTTTATTCATCTCTGACAAAAGGCAGTTTTCCGGATAGAATGATAATAGCCATAGACATACCACTATACAAAAATGGAGATCCAATGTGCTGTGTCAACTGCAAACCATTTTTCTCATTTTCTCAAAGTTCCTGAGAAAATAAAGTACTTCATATTTATTCCATATTTTGAAGAGGAAAAGACTGGTGTCATAAATAACAGACGATTTGGACTGCAGAAAGGAAAATCAATAGTTTCAGCATATTTGAATGAGTAAATATCTTTCACAGGGATTAGATCAATGGCAAAATCCTTATGGTATATTTTGTGACTACTGTGTGACTTATCGAAAGCTTTTGACCTAGTTGATCATTACATTTCAATAAGGTGACTTCATTAGTATGGGGTTAGAAGAGCAGCTCTTAGTACAATTAAGACGTACCTGCAAAATAGAAAACAGTAGAAACACAATTAGAACAATAACAATATTTACTTGGATTTTGACAAATTAGTCATTCTGTACCACAAGGCAGCATATTACGATACCCAATGTTTCTGAGATAAATTTGCAGAGATAAACATACTTAGCTTTTAATACTGAAAGTGACATAATTCTTTCTGCAGGCATTACCACTAGCATAACCAGTGCTACAAATTTAGTTGATACCGTAACATAAAGCAAAATGATATTTGACTCAATCACTGAATGGCTTGGAATCAATAGATTTACTCTCAGTAGAGAGAAAACTAAAACAATACTGTTTGGGAACAACAGAAGAAGACTACAGGAGTAATCTCAGTAACAGGTATGAATAGTACACATCTGCTTCAAAAAGCACAATTCTTATGCCTCACCACTGATAACAGTTCACTGTGGAAAGACCGAATTGGTATCACAACACAAATGGAGTTCAGCTATATTTGTTCTCGAGAACATTAAAAAGCTAGTAACAGATGGTGCTATGTGAATGCTGTATTTTTCATATCTTGATGCCATCATGATGTATGGAATTGAAATATGAGGTCAGTCAAGTGATGCAAAAGAAATATTCAAACTGAAAAATGTAACCATTAGAACAACGACTAATGCAAGATGATCAAACAGCTGTAGGCCAGTTAAAAAAATTAAAATTTTAACTTTCTGCAATATTTATGTACTCAAAATACTATTGTTTCCAGAGGAAAATAAAAACAAGTTCAATAAAAGTGAAGTTGTACATAACCATTCTAGCAGAAACTGTATAAATTTAAGGGTTCTTTCACATAACATGGCTTTGCTTTAAAAGAAGCCAATGAAACTGTACAGTTCATTTCATGTTCCCAATACCAGCTTGGGAGCAATGTGTAAGCAAAATAAAACTGTTGCTTGTAAGAATACCTTTCTATTTTGTCAATGAATACATACTATATGCAAAAAAAAAAAAAAAAAAAAAAAAAAAAAATTGGAAATAGGCACACATTGAAACATAACAGCTATGGCATTACTGCTTCTTTAAGTTTTGTTGCCAGCAGTTTCTGTCACATTAATTAATAGAACAGCTAATAGCAAGTCAACAACAATCCTAAAGATCACCAAATGTGGGCAATATCAGTAATGCTACACTTTGGAAAATGGGACCATGATGTAAAGCTATAGAATATATTCCTTATACCTCAAGTGAGAGTGTTTATTTTGTTTCTTTATTGTGTGGCATACATTAGTATTCTTAAACAATTTAATTACAAATTGACACACACTGAATATCATCGATAGCCTCCTCTGTTGCAGCAAGGAAGTCAATGAAGGTTCCCTTGTGAGCTCGAACTGGCCATTCTTCCACTATGTTCTGGGTTGTTGTATTCACATATCTATTTTCATTGTGAATGAGACTACTCTGCAACAAAATTAATATGTTATGTAATAACATTTTATTTTACAATTTATTCAGCATTATTTAATGTACAAAATTTATTGTAATTCTTTAATTTTATGTTTTTCACTGTTGTGTTATTGTAGCAAAGTGTACATAAGACCCTTGAGGAATCACTGTTGTACTCCCAATTTTGCTTGAAGTATCGATGTGGCATCCATGCCGTTCAGTTTAGTAAATGAATTCTAAAAGGCACACATTGTGCCAACTTTGTACAGTTTACCTGGAAATAAGTAAGACAGAAACTCAAGAGCGTGTGTGGCATGAATTAATTTGGGCATTACTATCTACTTGTCAGTATTTGTAACACCAGAACTTCTGTTTATTCTTGTTTTCTACAGCAACAGGCAAGATCAACTCTTTCAAGCAGATGACACATGTTAAGTACTAGATCCCAACCAAAAAAAATTCACTTTCTATTCAAATGGTACATTTCGCAGTATGGGTTCTTTGACAAAAGTCTATCTACTTGTCCCCTCCACAGCACCTAGAAGTATATAACATGAGTTGTGAAACACACACTATACAGCCTATTTACCTCATCTATTGAGGCTTTTCTTTCTAAATACCTAATAATGCCAAAAATGACAACAGTTTTTTTTTTTCCTTCAGTAGGCGTGAATTTTTCCCTCATAAAGGCTCTCACACAGTCAATTTTATTATTCAATACTTATATTGACCACCTGAGAGTGGTTTTAACACTTTAACATCAGCTCCTGCTCAGTATACTTCAGAGTATATTGTTCCATGTAAAGGCGATACTGTGTAACACACAGCAACTCCTGCTGGGTCTTGGTGATGGGCAGACATGCAGACAACCAATACAACATCACCATGTGAATGAATACTTCAGCGAAGAAAGATGATAGCAATCGTCTGCTCAAGTGCATTCAGGGCAGTAGTTTGATTTATGTCGAGAACAAGCTGAGGTGGTCCAGAGGCAGCATGACTATAGCAAATCAAGTGCCCAGGCACCAACCGCATCACACAACATTTCAAGGCCTTTTTGGGAGTTTGTGTGATCATGTGTCCTTTCAGACAGATTAACATACAGGGAGGCAGTGTAATGTGCGTACAGCAGATTGGGATGTCTGGGTTCTACGGGATACTGAGACAAACCGTAATACAAGCTCCAGGCAAGTGGCCCACCAACACAATTTAAATCAAAGTACAATTATGTGTATCCTGCATGACAACTGCTATTATCCCTAACACCTGCAGTGAGTGCAAGGATTGTCAACAGTGGATTTCCCTCTATGGGAAGGATTTGGGTTGATGGTTGTTGCATCAGATCACCACAATTATGGGATTTCCTTGAGCAGTTCTCTTTACTGAAGTAGCAGCCTTTAAAAGAAGTGGCATCATTAATTAATCTAAATAGTCACCATGTGTGGCCTACAGAAAATTCTCGGTGAATTGTTGAAGTGGTTCAACAGCAATGGTTCTATCTCTGTATTTTGTTTTAACTGGCCTAACACAGTAGCAGATACAGTACCCCATAATTTTGAACCTTTGTCTTAGTGAGATATGTCTACCTCTCAAGGCAATTGACTAAAATTTTTAAATCCAATTGGCATTCTGAGCTCTGTTCCCCTGCTTGCAGAAAAATAAGGAATCAATTATTGGTTTGCCTTTTTGCATCTATACAATAGTATACATACTTGCAAAAATGTGGACCCATCATTAACTCATTATTATATGTACTGCAGTGTGTAATTTTAATATTTAATTCCCACATGTAGAGAGTGTGATGTGTTTTTCCTTATGATTATGTTGCAGACTGTGGGTATATATTCATTTGATTCTTACGATATTGCCACCAAGTAAACGTCCTCGTTTGCATTGTCCCTGTCAGTCTACACCCACTCATCATTTCACTCGTCTATGTCTCTATGTTAATCTGTTGACACATCAGCTTTTACCTTTTGACTCATGCAACTCTCTGTCTGCCTTTTATATTTTGCAAAACATTCATTTGCCACTTCCTCTGTGACAATATTTTAATTAATCAACAAATCAGCCTTTTGTATTTTAACTTATGCAACGGCCACTGTGACAGAGAGGTTCTAGGCGCTTCAGTCTGGAACCACGTGACTGCTACAGTCACAGGTTCGAATTCTGCCTCAGGCATGGAAGTGTGTGATGTCCTTAGGTTAGTAAGGTTCAAGTAGTTCCAAGTTATAGGGGACAGATGACCTCAGATGTGAAGTCCCATAGTGGTCAGAGCCATTTCAACCATTAGTCTTTTCACTTTCATTTTGTCTTTTTGACAACCTCCAAGTGTAATTTTATAGTATGTTTTAAAATTTTTACCCTCATATGGCTGAAGAGTGGCGACTTGTATCCACTGACAGGACATGCTCCACCCATATGGGGCTAGGGGTATGAAATGACAATAGAGAAAGAAAAATGGTACTGACGTGCACCAACTGACTAGAAGTCTATAGCACTAGTTCATTTGTTGTTGCTACTTTGTGATGCTTTGCATCCATATCTGTTCATCCATGTAGTTTGCTTGTGTCATTGAGACAGTCTTTTGTGTGTGTATTCATCGTCATCATCATTATCATCTCCTTGCCACCATCACAGCCTCCACCTCTGCTGTAGTCGTCTGACGCCTCCTCTTAGCCACAATCACCATCATCGCCACCGTCACACTGTACTCGCCATCTCTGTCTTTGTCCCTGTCACTGCCACCCTCATCTGCTGTCATCACATCTCACCAGATGTCAGTGCCATCTTCCCCACCATACTGGCAATGCTCCGCTGCCAATATTAATCATCTACCTCCCATCCCCTGTTTCTTTTGACCCCACAGTGGACACATCACCCTCTCCTCTGCTCCCACTTCACTATGTGGAGCACTTTCTCCGGCCCACCACGTTATGTCCACACTTCCATTCTAATAGTCTCACCCCACCCATAGTCACTTCCTTTGCCTACCCTGCCCTTCCTATCCCTTCCCACAACCTCTTCCACATCATCTACCACATCATTTACCTATCCCACATTTCCAACTTTTCCCAAACCAAGCACCTCCTCAGCAACTCCAGCCAAACTAATAACTAGTCAGGCTACCGTTGCAATGCCTGAAACCACATTACAATCAACAAGTAACCAAATCTCCTGGAGCCTTCTCCAAGGACCTGCACAACGTCAAATCCCACCTTTTCCAATTCCCCAACCCCCACCCCAACACACAACCACCAGAAACCCATAGAAGTACTCTAAAGCAGACCCCATTTCCAGTACCGTACTCAAAAAACCACAAACAACTCCTGACCCTATCAAACACAGCGCACCCCACCCACCGTTCACCTTCTGTCATAGCTGTTTCCACTTTCATTCTCTCCCTTGCTGACCCCAAATTCCTAAATGCCGAATCCATCACTCTAGAAGTAAGGAAATACATCTCTCGCATTTCCATCACTCAAATCATCCCCCACAAAGATTCTGACCACATCAAATCCACAAACCCAAACTTCCATTCCAACCACCTCTACAAAATCCCATGCACTACCTTCAGCATCATGCCTCCCTCACTCCATTCAGTACCACATCTAAACAACTCCAGCCTCCTCACCGTCCCCCTGCTTTCACTGCCATAACAGCAATGATTGACACTGAGATCACGACAGAGGAGGTGGCTGCAAAATAAGTTCCAGTCATGCTTTAGAAATATGTAGCTGTTATGACTCACAAAGAGACGTCTACACTGGTGGGATTGACTTTTTGGACCTTCTATATGGGGGTGGAGCCCTCATTTGAAAGTAATTGATGAAAATATGCTGGAATTTTATATGATGCTCAACAGCATTGAAAGAGAAGTATTGTGTAGACTTGCTCTATGGTGTAATGTGCTGAAGGTCATGGGTTGAAATCTCGTTGAGTGCTTCAATTCTTTTTTTATTTTTAATTCTTTATTTTTTTTCCTTGCTAACAAGCATCACGTTAAATTCTAGTTTTTTATTTCTTTAATCTTTTTTTTCCTTAACTCACAAACAAAAACCTACCAAGGTGAATGGCTGCAGGATGTGATAGCTGGGATCTTAACTTACATCACCCTATAGATGGTTTCATAAAGTGAATCCCACCATTGTGGACCACTCCTTGTCAGGTTCCACATTCCTTATGCAGGTCTTCACAGAGTCTGTGAGGAGAGATCCCTGCTGTACAATGGCCAGTATTAAGTTGAACCTTCCAAATCCCTTCCACAGTGCTACCACTGCCAAAAATTTCACATTTACAATGACAATTCATTCCTGAACGTAAAGATCCTCCCACCCATTCTCACTCTAAAGTCTCTCACTTCCTCAAACGATGTTCCAACCTCGCCTCCCCTCCCACCTGCAATTACGTCTACCCTACTTACTCTAAGTGCAAGACCAACTCCCCAATCAACAAACCAGATTTAATAGTACCTGCCTTATTTAGACTAGATTTACTTTCATTCCAATTGCTCCATAGTGAGGAGGTCCTCTAGGATGTAGAACATGTCAGAAAAACAATAATACATGACAAATGTTTACAACTGAAACAAATAAGCTATTTTACCTTGCACAGGTCCCAAGTGGAATGGTCCTCATTTTTTTAAATGAACACTATATGACAGAATCATTTTACAAACACTAATGCATTGAATATAACTACTACAATAGTTATTTTCAATGAGCACATTGCTGCCCTGAAATAATGGTGTGTGTGTGTGTGTGTGTGTGTGTGTGTGTGTGTGTGTGTGTGTGTGTGTGTGTGTGTGTGTGTACACACAAATCTGTCGGTTCTACTGAGAAATTCATCAATGGAGTAGAAGGAGTTGGCCACCAATAAATCCTTTAGGCTTCTCTTAAACTGAATTTCATTGGTTGTTAACCTTTTTATGGCTGCTGGCAAGTTATTGAAAATGTGTGTTCCTGAATAATGCACATCTTTTTGTACAAGAGTAATTGACTCTAAATCCTTGTGAAGGTTATTCTTATTTCTAGTACTGATTCCATGAAATTGAGCTGTTGGTTTGAAACAGTGATATATTTTTAGTGACAAATTTCATTAAGGAATAAATATATTGGGAAGCAGTAGTTAGTATTCCTAATTCCTTAAGCAGGCTTCTGCAGGATGTTCTTGACTTCACACCACACATAACTCTTATGCACGTTTTTGTGCCCAGAAAACTTTAGCTTGGCTTGGTGAATTACCCCAAAAAATAATCCCATATGACATTATGGAATGAAAGTAAACATAGTATGCCAGGTTTTTCATTTGTGTATCGCCCATGTCTGACACAATTCGCATTGCAAATAGAGATTTGTTAAGATGCTTCAGCAGTTCTGTGGTGTGCTCCTCCCAGTTGAATTTATTATCAAACTGTAATCCCAAGAATTTAACACTGTTCACTTCTTCTTTCTGCTTGTCATCGTATGTTAGGCATATACTCGTGGGACACCCCTTACAAGTTCCGAATTGCATTTAGTGTGTTTTTTTCAAAGTTAATTGACATTAATTGGTTAGGAACCAGTGATTAATGTCCACAAATATTTTATTAGCCGATCATTCTTAGACTACACTTGATTTGCTATGTATTGCAATGTTTTGCATCATTGGCAAACAAAACAAGCTTGGCATCTGATTATGTTACTGATGAAAGGTCATTGATATACACAAGAAAATGTAAGGGCCCTAAAATGGAACCTTGTCCCATTGATCATTCAATCCATCCCAATACCTCACTTTGACCTATTCCCACTGGCAAAAATATCAGATTCCTCTCCGTCGCCCGCCAAAATATTCACTCCTTCCAATGACTGCATACCATGAAACAAATTTCCCCAGCTGCCCACTTCATCTTCCATCTCAGTACCCAAGCTCCCTACTCCCAAAACCAAGTCCACTTTGTCTTTACTTGTCATGACACCTCATTTAAAACTCTCCACCTCCTCACCCACACAACCCTCATCATGGGGTGACAGCAATACAGCATCCTATACCACAACATTCGCACCCTACCCACTACGAATTCCTTGTAATGCATACCCTCTGCCAACACAATGCTGATACCTTCCTCCATAATGAGATGTCTCTCCCTGTATCCTTCTCTGCGCAGACAGTCTGCAGCTCGTGGTCTTGCGGTGGCGTTCTCGCTTCCTGCGCACGGGGTCCCGGGTTTAATTCCCAACAGGGTCAGAGATTTTCTGTGCCTCGTGATGACTGGGTGTTGTGTGTTCATCATCATTTCATCATCATCGACTCGCAAGTCGCCAAAGTGGCATCAACTAAAAAGGACTTGCAATATGGGGGCCGACCGTCCCCGCATGTGGCCTCCCAGCCAACGATGCCATACGATCATTTCATTTTTGCACAGATAGTCCCCTTCTCTTGGCCAGAGGTGGAGTTGCAGTCAGCCACCACAAGAACATCTCCATTTTCTTATGCTTAGCCCCTTCTTCAAAGCCCTGACTGTCAACTGTGCTACTATCTATGTCTGGCCTAATAATCCCCTGCCCTACAATTTCCTCACCCATGTTATCCACACCATCAACTATATCAATGCTGCTGACCTAAAAATCCATAATGGATGTCCAGCATAAATCCAGCAGTGATGTCAGGTTACATACTTCCTCCAAGGTGGCATTGTCCCCATCCCACAGCACACCTGGCCTGAAAGCAACACCACCCTAGACATTTTCCTAGCACCTCCCAACAACCTACCTGTACTCCTAACCATCTCCTATGCACAACCTCATCCCTGTGTACACCATTACCAGTTCCATACGAGAGTTATCCAAGACTACTCTAGCACCAACTGGAATGTGTACTGGGAATCCACAGACATCCAGTTAGGAAGCCATCCCCTCATCTTCCAGCAACCTCACAATATCCCTGATGCCACATTCTTCCTGCAGTAGACTTCGTCAGACACTGTATTCACACACATTCCTACAGAGTCCATATATCCTCACCATCCCAGACTCCCCCCACAAACCCCACTCTTCCTCTGAGAATCCAATCACATGTACTATTTCTTCCTGCAAACTTGTGGCGGGGATACACAACATGCCTCCGGCAAATTCAGTGACACGTGAGGAATTTGGGATTCTGGGACTAGCACCAGACATTCATCAGACTCAACACTCTCCATAAACTCTTCCAAGTACTGGAAAGCATTCCATTGACTCATGGGTAATGACCTGCTCCTCCACAACCATCATCCCTTACCTGACAGCTGGAGCAAAATAGATCACATCTCATCACATCTCATCCCATCTCTCCGACATCATCTCCATCCCCGATGACCCTTGTTTTTATTACTCCCTGTTTTCTACTATCCATGAACATACTTATACTGCTGCCCCACTCTTGGCTCCCAGCACTTGGACTGTGTACCATAAACAGAATAGACACACCTATCATAACACATGACATAGAAAAAGAACTTTGCAGAAAAAGCACTACATTCCCTGTTGCTGACCACATCATGTATCGACACCAAAAAGACCGTCCCCTATCCTTTCTAGTTACCCTTGCAACCATTTTTACCACTATTCTCTCCACAGGTTACTATCCTGAACCTCCAAACTCCTACTTTTCCACTAACCCCCTTCTGATACCTCCCTGCCACCACCCCATCAGCCTCATCTCAATGATTAGCAAGGTCTTCGAATCTGTCCTCTCCCAACACATCCATCAACACTTGAACCAACTCCATCTGTGACATTTGCCTGCTTTATATCTTCGTTGATAGTCGTCAGTGTTGACGTACTGCATTTTTATACTGGCTGAGAAATGGAGGGGTGGAGGTTCAACAACGATTATTGTAAACGATGTAACATGCAGTTGCACAGTTGCTTTTCACAGTTCTTTACTTTCATTGTTCACAACCCCACAATATTACACAGTTATATGGCCAGTCCCTAGTGGTAAACTTTGGGTAAGCCTCATTAATAGTTAGCAGGCAAATGTCTGCATACCGTTGAACATCTATCAGCAGTAAAAACCTAACCACACAATTCTTGCAGAATAATTAGGTATGTGTGACACTAGTGAACAGACACTGTCATTGTTTTAACATACACTCTATTTGTGTTACACTTATTTCACAGTTAAGTTGACGCATTGTTGAAGATCTAATCAATACAGGGGTTTTCATCTGAAAATTGGCCATGGACTAACTGTCTCAGGACCAAAAATAGGGCCTCTGTATATCCCAACAATAATAAGTACTGAAATTATAATTAAAACATAACTCATTCAATTAACTGAGTTTATAGAAAAATTCCTTCTTTTCAACAGTTTCTGCTACTACAAGGGTTAGCCTGAATTATTTGTGTAAATGATGAAATTAATAGGTATAGTTATACAGACAATACTTTTGACAAACCTGGTAATTATTTTAGAATTAATTAAGGGCTGGCTTTGGTAACATGTTTTTGAATAGCGCCAAATAAATACTTTAAGAATGTAGTGGTTCTTCTTCCAAATGTTTATAATGAGTACAGAATTTGTATTTGTTTATAAGTCAACAGTAGAATCTAAGTCACAGAACAGTTACTGATTTCACCCTATAACAAAGGATAGTGATGGTCAAAATAAATTAGGAAATTGGACACACATAAAACTGAGCACAAAATTATTCTTGGTGCTATATTTCTTAAGAGTGAGGGCCAAACTTTCTCTTTTATGAAAATGCAGGTTATACTCATGTATGTTGACAATAATTAGTCAAAAATGAATTTAAGGAGTCAGCCCCCTCATTAGATTGACCAGATAGATATTACAAGGAGCTAACTGGGCAGTTCAATGACCACAGCTGGCCTCAAAAAGTGGGTTTAACCATCTACACACAAAAGAATATTGCATCAGAAATCTTCTTATAAAAATTACAATACGTAAGTTTTTCAAATTTCTACTTATATGAACTGGCCATATGAAAAACCCCATTCAAAATATTTACATACAGTGTATTACACAATGGCACAAAATATCCGTTAGTTATATTTTAAATAAAGACTACCTAGATATTTTCATGGTAAGTGATGTCTTTTTTGAATAAAAAAAGATTATATTCTAGGCTACATATCACTTTATACAAATCCAGTCTTGCTTCAAACAACAAATGCTCATGGGTTGCAAAAAGTTAAATTGCACTGCACATTGCAGTTATTTTTTAGACAGAAATTTCACTTGTTCAATGTTAGTATTTCATAAAAGCACTTTCACTCTTTTAAAGCGTTTTTTTTTATTATTTTTTTTTTTCCTCTAAGTCGTTCACACCTTCTACAGGTCCAAGTGGCAGTTATTAAGGAAATGCACTGCTATCAGCTTCCTTGGAGGTGGTTCTCCTCAGCCACAGTACACGAAAAAGTAAGACAAAATACCCTATTTTTGTATGCTCACGTTTACTTCTAATTAAGTATAAGGAAAAACTGTTTCACACTAATGGTAAATAATGGTCATTACTTTATAAATAAATACATTAAATAGTTCTCATACCATCAAAATAATTACACTAAAATTGACTGTAGTCCAAAGGTGGAGACTAGTAAAAATTTTAAAATCAGGTACACATTACACTGCAAAATGTTACTCTAGGCCATAACTCCGTCTGTAATTGGTTAAACTTGAAAACTTTGGGTTTCTTTCCCATTTGAAATTCACTTAAATGCCAAGTCCTCATTTGAAATTCACTTCATCTATGGACTCCTATCACCTCCCAGAATGAGATTTTCACTCTGCAGTGGAATATGTGCTGATATGAAACTTCCTGGCAGATTAAAACTGTGTGCCAGACCGAGACTCGAACTCGGGACCTTTGCCTTTCGCAGACAAGTGCTCTACCACTGAGCTACCCAAACATGACTCACACCCTGTCCTTACAGTTTTACTTCTGCCAGTACCTCATCTCCTACCTTCTGAAAACTTTTTGTTATATGGACAGAAGATAAATAAATAAATATACCTACAAAGTGTATTTGTACGGAGTGAGGTGGCGCAGTGATTAGCACACTGGACTCGCATTTGGGAGGATGGTGGTTCAAATTAGCATACAGCTATCCTGCTATAGATTTTACCTCATTTCCCCAAGTCACTTTAGACAAATGCTGGTATGGCTCCTTTGAAAGGGCACAGGCGACTTCCTTCTCTAATCCTGTAGGATCAAAGGCCTTGCTGTTTGGTCCACTCCCCCAAATCAACCAGGAATTTGTATGAGTTGGCTGCTTCCAACAGTGACTCATGGATATTATAGTCATAGAATATTAATTTTTTGAAGTGCAACGTCTTACATTGCTGAGCATTTAAAGCAAGTTGCCAATCTCTGCACCACTTTGAAATCTTATCAAGATCTGACTGAATATTTATGCAGCTTCTTTCAGATAGTTCTTCATTATAGATAGGTGCATCTTCCGTAAAAAGTCTGCTGTCAGTATTAATGTCGTCTGCAAGGTCATTAATGCACAACATGAACAGCAATGGACCCAACACACTTACCTGAGGTATACCTGAAGTTA